>NW_028225909.1:0-116725 GCF_052327205.1 Somniosus microcephalus
AGAAAGAAAAAGAAGAAGGAAAGAAAGAAAGAAAACGAAGAAAGAATGAAAAAAGAAAGAAAGAAAAAGAAGGAAAGAAAGAAAGAAAGAAAAAGAAGAAGGAAAGAAGGAAAGAAAGAAAGAAAAAGAAGAAGGAAAGAAAGAAAGAAAAAGAAGAAGGAAAGAAAGAAAGACAAAGAAGAAGGAAAGAAAGAAAGAAAAAGGAGGAAAGAAAGAAAGAAAGAAAAAGAAGATGGAAAGAAAGAAAGAAAAAGAAGGAAAGAAAGAAAGAAAAAGAAGAAGGAAAGAAAGAAAGAAGAAGGAAAGAAAGAAAGAAAAAGAAGAAGGAAAGAAAGAAAGAAAAAGAAGAAGGAAAGAAAGAAAGAAAGAAAAAGAAGAAGGAAAGAAAGAAAGAAAGAAAAAGGAGGAAAGAAAGAAAGAAAGAAAAAGAAGGAAAGAAAGAAAGAAAGAAAAAGAAGGAAAGAAAGGAAGAAAAAAAAGAAGGAAAGAAAGAAAAAGAAGAAGGAAAGAAAGAAAGACAAAGAAGAAGGAAAGAAAGAAAGACAAAGAAGAAGGAAAGAAAGAAAGACAAAGAAGAAGGAAAGAAAGAAAGAAAAAGAAGAAGGAAAGAAAGAAAGAAAGAAAAAGAAGAAGGATAGAAGGAAAGAAGGATAGAAGGAAAGAAAGAAAGAAAAAGAAGGAAAGAAAGAAAGAAAGAAAAAAGAAGGAAGAAAGAAAGAAAGAAAAGAAGGAGAGAAAGAAAGAAAGGGAAAGAAGAAGGAAAGAAAGAAAGAAAGAAAAAGAAGAAGGAAAGAAAGAAAGAAAAAGGAGAGAAAGAAAGAAAGAGAAAGAAGAAGGAAAGAAAGAAAGAAAGAAAAAGAAGAAGGAAAGAAAGAAAGAAAAAGAAGGAAAGAAAGAAAGAAAGAAAAAGAAGAAGGAAAGAAAGAAAGAAAGAAAAAGGAGGAAAGAAAGAAAGACAAAGAAGAAGGAAAGAAAGAAACAGAAGAAGGAAAGAAAGAAAGAAAGAAAGAAAAAGAAGAAGGAAAGAAAGAAAGAAAGAAAGAAAAAGAAGAAAGAAAGAAAGAAAAAGAAGAAAGAATGAAAAAAGAAAGAAAGAAAAAGAAGGAAAGAAAGAAAGAAAGAAAAAGAAGGAGAGAAAGAAAGAAAGGGAAAGAAGAAGGAAAGAAAGAAAGAAAGAAAAAGAAGAAGGAAAGAAAGAAAGAAAAAGGAGAGAAAGAAAGAAAGAGAAAGAAGAAGGAAAGAAAGAAAGAAAGAAAAAGAAGAAGGAAAGAAAGAAAGAAAAAGAAGGAAAGAAAGAAAGAAAGAAAAAGAAGAAGGAAAGAAATAAAGAAAGAAAAAGGAGGAAAGAAAGAAAGACAAAGAAGAAGGAAAGAAAGAAACAGAAGAAGGAAAGAAAGAAAGAAAGAATGAAAAAGAAGAAGGAAAGAAAGAAAGAAAGAAAGAAAAAGAAGAAAGAAAGAAAGAAAAAGAAGAAAGAATGAAAAAAGAAAGAAAGAAAAAGAAGGAAAGAAAGAAAGAAAGAAAAAGAAGAAGGAAAGAAGGAAAGAAAGAAAGAAAAAGAAGAAGGAAAGAAAGAAAGAAAAAGAAGAAGGAAAGAAAGAAAGACAAAGAAGAAGGAAAGAAAGAAAGAAAAAGGAGGAAAGAAAGAAAGAAAGAAAAAGAAGATGGAAAGAAAGAAAGAAAAAGAAGGAAAGAAAGAAAGAAAAAGAAGAAGGAAAGAAAGAAAGAAAGAAAGAAAAAGAAGGAAAGAAAGAAAGAAAGAAAGAAAAAGAAGAAGGAAAGAAAGAAAGAAAGAAAAAGAAGAAGGAAAGAAAGAAAGAAAAAGAAGGAAAGAAAGAAAGAAAGAAAAAGAAGAAGGAAAGAAAGAAAGAAAGAAAAGGAAGAAGGAAAGAAAGAAAGAAAAAGAAGAAGGAAATAAAGAAAGAAAGAAAAAGAAGAAGGAAAGAAAGAAAGAAAGAAAAAGAAGGAAAGAAAGAAAGAAAGAAAAAGAAGAAGGAAAGAAAGAAAGAAAGAAAGAAAAAGAAGGAAAGAAAGAAAGAAAGAAAAAGAAGAAGGAAAGAAAGAAAGAAAGGAAAAGAAGAAGGAAAGAAAGAAAGAAAGAAAAAGAAGAAGGAAAGAAAGAAAAGGAAGAAGGAAAGAAAGAAAGAAAGAAAAAGAAGAAGGAAAGAAAGAAAGAAAGAAAAAGAAGAAGGAAAGAAAGAAGGAAAAAGAAGAAGGAAAGAAAGAAAGAAAGAAAAGGAAGGAAAGAAAGAAAGAAAAAGAAGAAGGAAAGAAAGAAAGAAAGAAAAAGAAGTAGGAAAGAAAGAAAGAAAGAAAGAAAAAGAAGAAGGAAAGAAAGAAAGAAAAAGAAGAAGGAAAGAAAGAAAAAGAAGGAGGAAAGAAAGAAAGAAAGAAAGAGAAGAAGGAAAGAAAGAAAGAAAGAAAAAGAAGAAGGAAAGAAAGAAAAAGAAAAAAGAAGGAAAGAAAGAAAGAAAAAGAAGAAGGAAAGAAAGAAAGAAAGAAAGAAAGAAAAAGAAGAAGGAAAGAAAGAAAGAAAGAAAAAGAAGGAAAGCAAGAAGGAAAGAAAGAAATAAAGAAAGAAAGAAAAAGAAGGAAAGAAGGAAAGAAAGAAAGAAAAAGAAGAAGGAAAGAAAGAAAGAAAAAGAAGAAGGAAAGAAAGACAAAGAAGAAGGAAAGAAAGAAAGACAAAGAAGAAGGAAAGAAAGAAAGAAAAAGAAGGAAAGAAAGAAAGAAAAAGAAGAAGGAAAGAAAGAAAGAAAAAGAAGAAGGAAAGAAAGAAAGAAAAAGAAGGAAGGAAAGAAAGAAAGAAAAAGATGGAAGGAAAGAAAGAAAAAGAAGGAGGAAAGAAAGAAAGAAAGAAAAAGAAGGAGGAAAGAAAGAAAGAAAGAAAAAGAAGGAGGAAAGAAAGAAAGAAAGAAAGAAGAAGGAAAGAAAGAAAGAAAAAGAAGAAGGAAAGAAAGAAAGAGAAGAAGGAAAGAAAGAAAGAAAGAAAAAGAAGAAGGAAAGAAAGAAAGAAAAAGAAGATGGAAAGAAAGAAAGAAAGGAAAAGAAGTAGGAAAGAAAGAAAGAAAGAAAAAGAAGAAGGAAGGAAAGAAAGAAAGGAAAGAAAGAAAGAAAGAAAAAGAAGAAGGAAGGAAAGAAAGAAAGGAAAGAAAGAAAGAAAGAAAAAGAAGAAGGAAAGAAAGAAAGAAAGAAAAGGAAGAAAGAAAGAAAGAAAGAAAAAGAGAAGGAAAGAAAGAAAGAGAAAGAAGAAGGAAAGAAAGAAAGAAAGGAAAAGAAGAAGGAAAGAAAGAAAGAAAAAGAAGGAAAGAAAGAAAGAAAGAAAGAAAAAGGAGGAAAGAAAGAAAGAAAGAAAGAAAGAAAGAAAAAGAAGAAGGAAAGAAAGAAAGAAAGAAAAAGAAGGAGGAAAGAAAGAAAGAAAAAAAAGGAAAGAAAGAAAGAAAAGGAAGAATGAAAGAAAGAAAGAAAGAAAAGGAAGAAGGAAAGAAAGAAAGAAAGAAAAAGAAGAAGGAAAGAAAGAAAGAAAAAGAAGAAGGAAAGAAAGAAAGAAAAAGAAGAAGGAAAGAAAGAAAAAGAAGAAGGAAAGAAAGAAAGAGAAAGAAAAAGAAGAAGGAAAGAAACAAAGAAAAAGAAGAAGGAAAGAATGAAAGAAAGAAAAAGAAGGAAAGAAAGAAAGAAAAAGAAGAAGGAAAGAAAGAAAGAAAAAGAAGAAAGAAAGAAAGAAAGAAAAAGAAGAAGGAAAGAAAGAAAGAAAAAGAAGAAGGAAAGAAAGAAAGAAAAAGAAGAAGGAAAGAAAGAAAGAAAAAGAAGAAGGAAAGAAAGAAAGAAAAAGAAGAAGGAAAGAAAGAAAGAAAACGAAGAAGGAAAGAAAAAGGAAAGAAAGAAAGAAAGAAATAGAAAGAAAGAAAGAAAGAAAAAGAATAAAGAAAGAAAGAAAGAAAAAGAAAGAAAGAAAGAAAAAGAAGGAAAGAAAGAGAAAGAAAGACAGAAAAAGAAGAAGGAAAGAAAGAAAGAAAAAGAAGAAGGAAAGAAAGAAAGAAAGAAAAAGAAGAAGGAAAGAAGGAAAGAAAGAAAGAAAAAGAAGAAGGAAAGAAAGAAAGAAAGAAAAAGAAGAAAGAAAGAAAAAGAAGGAAAGAAAGAAAGAAAGAAAAAGAAGGAAAGAAAGGAAGAAAAAAAAGAAGGAAAGAAAGAAAAAGAAGAAGGAAAGAAAGAAAGACAAAGAAGAAGGAAAGAAAGAAAGACAAAGAAGAAGGAAAGAAAGAAAGACAAAGAAGAAGGAAAGAAAGAAAGAAAAAGAAGAAGGAAAGAAAGAAAGAAAGAAAAAGAAGAAGGATAGAAGGAAAGAAGGATAGAAGGAAAGAAAGAAAGAAAAAGAAGGAAAGAAAGAAAGAAAGAAAAAGAAGGAAAGAAAGAAAGAAAGAAAAAGAAGGAGAGAAAGAAAGAAAGGGAAAGAAGAAGGAAAGAAAGAAAGAAAGAAAAAGAAGAAGGAAAGAAAGAAAGAAAAAGGAGAGAAAGAAAGAAAGAGAAAGAAGAAGGAAAGAAAGAAAGAAAGAAAAAGAAGAAGGAAAGAAAGAAAGAAAAAGAAGGAAAGAAAGAAAGAAAGAAAAAGAAGAAGGAAAGAAAGAAAGAAAGAAAAAGGAGGAAAGAAAGAAAGACAAAGAAGAAGGAAAGAAAGAAACAGAAGAAGGAAAGAAAGAAAGAAAGAAAGAAAAAGAAGAAGGAAAGAAAGAAAGAAGGAAAGAAAAAGAAGAAAGAAAGAAAGAAAAAGAAGAAAGAATGAAAAAAGAAAGAAAGAAAAAGAAGGAAAGAAAGAAAGAAAGAAAAAGAAGGAGAGAAAGAAAGAAAGGGAAAGAAGAAGGAAAGAAAGAAAGAAAGAAAAAGAAGAAGGAAAGAAAGAAAGAAAAAGGAGAGAAAGAAAGAAAGAGAAAGAAGAAGGAAAGAAAGAAAGAAAGAAAAAGAAGAAGGAAAGAAAGAAAGAAAAAGAAGGAAAGAAAGAAAGAAAGAAAAAGAAGAAGGAAAGAAATAAAGAAAGAAAAAGGAGGAAAGAAAGAAAGACAAAGAAGAAGGAAAGAAAGAAACAGAAGAAGGAAAGAAAGAAAGAAAGAATGAAAAAGAAGAAGGAAAGAAAGAAAGAAAGAAAGAAAAAGAAGAAAGAAAGAAAGAAAAAGAAGAAAGAATGAAAAAAGAAAGAAAGAAAAAGAAGGAAAGAAAGAAAGAAAGAAAAAGAAGAAGGAAAGAAGGAAAGAAAGAAAGAAAAAGAAGAAGGAAAGAAAGAAAGAAAAAGAAGAAGGAAAGAAAGAAAGACAAAGAAGAAGGAAAGAAAGAAAGAAAAAGGAGGAAAGAAAGAAAGAAAGAAAAAGAAGATGGAAAGAAAGAAAGAAAAAGAAGGAAAGAAAGAAAGAAAAAGAAGAAGGAAAGAAAGAAAGAAAGAAAGAAAAAGAAGGAAAGAAAGAAAGAAAGAAAGAAAAAGAAGAAGGAAAGAAAGAAAGAAAGAAAAAGAAGAAGGAAAGAAAGAAAGAAAAAGAAGGAAAGAAAGAAAGAAAGAAAAAGAAGAAGGAAAGAAAGAAAGAAAGAAAAGGAAGAAGGAAAGAAAGAAAGAAAAAGAAGAAGGAAAGAAAGAAAGAAAGAAAAAGAAGAAGGAAAGAAAGAAAGAAAGAAAGAAAAAGAAGGAAAGAAAGAAAGAAAGAAAAAGAAGAAGGAAAGAAAGAAAGAAAGAAAGAAAAAGAAGGAAAGAAAGAAAGAAAGAAAAAGAAGAAGGAAAGAAAGAAAGAAAGGAAAAGAAGAAGGAAAGAAAGAAAGAAAGAAAAAGAAGAAGGAAAGAAAGAAAGAAAGAAAAAGAAGAAGGAAAGAAAGAAAAGGAAGAAGGAAAGAAAGAAAGAAAGAAAAAGAAGAAGGAAAGAAAGAAAGAAAGAAAAAGAAGAAGGAAAGAAAGAAGGAAAAAGAAGAAGGAAAGAAAGAAAGAAAGAAAAGGAAGGAAAGAAAGAAAGAAAAAGAAGAAGGAAAGAAAGAAAGAAAGAAAAAGAAGTAGGAAAGAAAGAAAGAAAGAAAAAGAAGAAGGAAAGAAAGAAAGAAAAAGAAGAAGGAAAGAAAGAAAAAGAAGGAGGAAAGAAAGAAAGAAAGAAAGAGAAGAAGGAAAGAAAGAAAGAAAGAAAAAGAAGAAGGAAAGAAAGAAAAAGAAAAAAGAAGGAAAGAAAGAAAGAAAAAGAAGAAGGAAAGAAAGAAAGAAAGAAAGAAAAAGAAGAAGGAAAGAAAGAAAGAAAGAAAAAGAAGGAAAGAAGGAAAGAAAGAAAGAAAAAGAAGAAGGAAAGAAAGAAAGAAAAAGAAGAAGGAAAGAAAGACAAAGAAGAAGGAAAGAAAGAAAGACAAAGAAGAAGGAAAGAAAGAAAGAAAAAGAAGGAAAGAAAGAAAGAAAAAGAAGAAGGAAAGAAAGAAAGAAAAAGAAGAAGGAAAGAAAGAAAGAAAAAGAAGGAAGGAAAGAAAGAAAGAAAAAGATGGAAGGAAAGAAAGAAAAAGAAGGAGGAAAGAAAGAAAGAAAGAAAAAGAAGGAGGAAAGAAAGAAAGAAAGAAAAAGAAGGAGGAAAGAAAGAAAGAAAAAGAAGGAAAGAAAGAAAAAGAAAAAGAAGAAGGAAAGAAAGAAAGAAAGAAAAGGAAGGAGAGAAAGACAGAAAAAGAAGAAGGAAAGAAAAAAAGAAAGAAAAAGAAGAAGGAAAGAAAGAAAGAACGAAAAAGAAGAAGGAAAGATAGAAAGAAAGAAAAAGAAGGAAAGAAAGAAAGAAAAAGAAGAAGGAAAGAAAGAAAGAAAAAGAAGGAAAGAAAGAAAGAAAAAGAAGAAGGAAAGAAAGAAAGAAAGAAAAAGAAGGAAAGAAAGAAAGAAAGAAAAAGAAGGAAAGAAAGAAAGAAAGAAAAGGAAGAAGGAAAGAAAGAAAGAAAGAAAAAGAAGAAGGAAAGAAAGAAAGAAAGAAAAAGAAGGAAAGCAAGAAGGAAAGAAGGAAAGAAAGAAAGAAAGAAAAAGAAGGAAAGAAGGAAAGAAAGAAAGAAAAAGAAGAAGGAAAGAAAGAAAGAAAAAGAAGAAGGAAAGAAAGACAAAGAAGAAGGAAAGAAAGAAAGACAAAAGAAGGAAAGAAAGAAAGAAAAAGAAGGAAAGAAAGAAAGAAAAAGAAGAAGGAAAGAAAGAAAGAAAAAGAAGAAGGAAAGAAAGAAAGAAAAAGAAGGAAGGAAAGAAAGAAAGAAAAAGATGGAAGGAAAGAAAGAAAAAGAAGGAGGAAAGAAAGAAAGAAAGAAAAAGAAGGAGGAAAGAAAGAAAGAAAGAAAAAGAAGGAGGAAAGAAAGAAAGAAAGAAAGAAGAAGGAAAGAAAGAAAGAAAAAGAAGAAGGAAAGAAAGAAAGAGAAGAAGGAAAGAAAGAAAGAAAGAAAAAGAAGAAGGAAAGAAAGAAAGAAAAAGAAGAAGGAAAGAAAGAAAGAAAGAAAAAGAAGAAGGAAGGAAAGAAAGAAAGGAAAGAAAGAAAGAAAGAAAAAGAAGAAGGAAGGAAAGAAAGAAAGGAAAGAAAGAAAGAAAGAAAAAGAAGAAGGAAAGAAAGAAAGAAAGAAAAGGAAGAAGGAAAGAAAGAAAGAAAGAAAAAGAGAAGGAAAGAAAGAAAGAGAAAGAAGAAGGAAAGAAAGAAAGAAAGGAAAAGAAGAAGGAAAGAAAGAAAGAAAAAGAAGGAAAGAAAGAAAGAAAGAAAGAAAAAGGAGGAAAGAAAGAAAGAAAGAAAGAAAGAAAAAGAAGAAGGAAAGAAAGAAAGAAAGAAAAAGAAGGAGGAAAGAAAGAAAGAAAAAAAGGAAAGAAAGAAAGAAAAGGAAGAATGAAAGAAAGAAAGAAAGAAAAGGAAGAAGGAAAGAAAGAAAGAAAGAAAAAGAAGAAGGAAAGAAAGAAAGAAAAAGAAGAAGGAAAGAAAGAAAGAAAAAGAAGAAGGAAAGAAAGAAAAAGAAGGAAAGCAAGAAAGAAAGAAAAAGAAGAAGGAAAGAAAGAAAGAGAAAGAAAAAGAAGAAGGAAAGAAACAAAGAAAAAGAAGAAGGAAAGAATGAAAGAAAGAAAAAGAAGGAAAGAAAGAAAGAAAAAGAAGAAGGAAAGAAAGAAAGAAAAAGAAGAAGGAAAGAAAGAAAGAAAAAGAAGAAGGAAGGAAAGAAAGAAAAAGAAGAAGGAAAGAAAGAAAGAAAAAGAAGAAGGAAAGAAAGAAAGAAAAAGAAGAAGGAAAGAAAGAAAGAAAAAGAAGAAGGAAAGAAAGAAAGAAAACGAAGAAGGAAAGAAAAAGGAAAGAAAGAAAGAAAAAAATAGAAAGAAAGAAAGAAAGAAAAAGAATAAAGAAAGAAAGAAAGAAAAAGAAAGAAAGAAAGAAAAAGAAGGAAAGAAAGAAAGAAAGAAAGACAGAAAAAGAAGAAGGAAAGAAAGAAAGAAAAAGAAGAAGGAAAGAAAGAAAGAAAGAAAAAGAAGAAGGAAAGAAGGAAAGAAAGAAAGAAAAAGAAGAAGGAAAGAAAGAAAGAAAGAAAAAGAAGAAAGAAAGAAAAAGAAGGAAAGAAAGAAAGAAAGAAAAAGAAGGAAAGAAAGAAAAAGAAAAAGAAGAAGGAAAGAAAGAAAGAAAGAAAAGGAAGGAGAGAAAGACAGAAAAAGAAGAAGGAAAGAAAGAAAGAAAGAAAAAGAAGAAGGAAAGAAAGAAAGAACGAAAAAGAAGAAGGAAAGATAGAAAGAAAGAAAAAGAAGGAAAGAAAGAAAGAAAAAGAAGAAGGAAAGAAAGAAAGAAAAAGAAGGAAAGAAAGAAAGAAAAAGAAGAAGGAAAGAAAGAAAGAAAGAAAAAGAAGGAAAGAAAGAAAGAAAGAAAAAGAAGGAAAGAAAGAAAGAAAGAAAAGGAAGAAGGAAAGAAAGAAAGAAAGAAAAAGAAGAAGGAAAGAAAGAAAGAAAGAAAAAGAAGAAGGAAAGAAAGAAAAAAATGAAGAAGGAAAGAAAGAAAGAAAGAAAAAGAAGAAGGAAAGAAAGAAAGAAAGAAAAAGAAGAAGGAAAGAAAGAAAGAAAGAAAAAGAAGAAGGAAAGAAGGAAAAAAAAATGAGAACTGGAGGAGGAAGAGGAGGAGACAGAAGAAAGAAAGAGAAAAAAAAGAGTACAGATTCCGAGCCACAACTTGAATCGTTTAAGACATAAAAATGTCACAGAAATGTGATTTATTTTTGTTATTTTACAATTTACAAATATACACACAATTTGTGTCACTGAACTATAAACAAAAAGCAGGAAAAGCTATGACTTAACAGAAATAAACATTGGTTTTGCTGTCCAGGAAGAAAGACGTCAGACTGACTTGGAAATGTTCACTCATATGTTGATGTAAAGATTTATAATTTACCAATTTCGCTTCTGATGTTTTCCCCTCAAACATTCTCCACAATATTAATCCCTGCTCTTATCACGAGGAGTGTTGAATTATTTTAGGTACTTCGTAATTAATAGCAGGAAGCAAACTTCATTGTACTCACAATTTTTAATCTGCTATTTCAAACATTCAAACCAAATCGAATTGTACATTATCGGAGTATTTTTCTGTGTCTTTCTCAATAAACGAAGAGTGGTTTCTTCTAAAGTAGCTTCCTGCAATTTTTAACAATCATTACATAACTCTTGTTTCCATTAACACTCAATTAACCCGTGGTTGTAAAGCTCCCTCTACACTGTCCCATCAGACACTCCCGGGGCAGATACAGCACGGGTTAGATACAGAGTAAAGCTCCCTCTACACTGTCCTGTCAAACACTCCCAGGGCAGGAGTGGGCCCTTAATGAATGCAGCCATGTGCTTGCCTGATGTGCCTCCCATAGTTGAATAGCCCTTAATGTGTGCAGCTAACAGGAAGATGTGATTGCACTAGAGAGGGTACAGAGAAGATGTACAAGGATGTTCCCGGGAGTAGAGAATCTTAGCTATGAGGAAAGATTTGATAGGCTGGGTCTGTTTTCCTTGGAACAGAGGAGTCTGAGGGGAGACCTTACTGAGGTGTATAAAATTATGAGGGGCCTAGATAAAGTGGATAAAAAGGACCTATTTCCCTTAGCAGAGGGGTCAAAAACCAGGGGGCACAGATTTAAAGTAACTGGTGGAGGGTTTAGAAGGGATTTGAGGGGAAATTTCTTCACCCAGAGGGTGGTGGGGGTCTGGAACTCACTGCTTGAAAGGGTGGGAGAGGCAGAAACTCTCACCACATTTAAAAAGTACTTGGATGTGCGCTTGAAGTGCCGTAACCTGCAGGACTATGGACCAAGAGCTGGGACGTGGGATTAGGCTGGATTGCTCTTTGTTGGCCAGCACGGACACGATGGGACGAAATGGCCTCCTTCCGTGCTGCAACTTTCTATTGGCAAACTGTAACTAGTGGGGTACCACAGGGATCAGTGCTGGGGCCTCAACTATTTACAATCTACATTAATGACTTGGATGAAGGGACCGAGTGTGCTGTAGCCAAATTTGCTGACGATACAAAGATAGGTGGGAAAGCAAGTTGTGAGGAGGACACAAAGTCTGCAAAGGGGTATAGATAGGTTAAGTGAGTGGGCAGGAATTTGGCAAATGGAGTATAATGTGGGGAAATGTGGGGTTATCCACTTTGGGAGGAAGAATAGAAAAGCAAAATATTATTTAAATGGAGAGACTACAGAAGGATCTGGGTGTCCTCGTACATGAAACACAAAAAGTTAGCAAGTAATTAGGAAGGCAAATGGAATGTTGGCCTTTATTGCTAGGGGATGGAGTATAAAAGTAGGGAATGTGCTGTATGTAACCTGTTCCACCTTATGAGAACTTAAGCCAATTCCAATCCAATTCAAATGCTTTATTGGCATGAAAGTTTACAGGTAACCATATTGCCAAAGCTTACATAACAAAACGTAGTTTTCCAACATTCTGTAGGTGTCAAACAATTTTGACCTTCGTTGGGTACATACAATATTACTTTAAACAGTATTAATTTAAACAGTCTTTGTACATCATTGGGTACATTCAGTATTAATTTTAAACAGTCCTCAGGTTGTGACATGTTGTTACATATTTGGCACCAAGGTATAGTCTGTCTCCTTCTCCCAGGACTAATCTTAATTTTGACAGGTCATCCAATTCCTTGAAATCTGGGGTTGTTTGGCTGAGCTTGTCAAATAATATGTTTCTTGATGTGTTGAATTTTTCGCATTTTAGGAGGAAATGCATCTCTGTCTCAATCTCGCCGGCCAGACATTGATCACATATTCTATTCTCTCTAGGCTGCCAGGATTTCTTGTATCTTCCTTTTTCAATTGCCAGTTGGTGGTCGCTTAGTCTGTACCTGGTGAGGGTCTGTCTCTGTTTTGTGTCTCTGATGGTCGAGAGATAGTCTGCCAGTTTATATTCTCTTTTTAGGGCCCGGTAACATTCTAATCTGCTTTGGCTTTTGGTTACTTTGTTCCAAAGTTCCAGGTAGGTTTCTTTGCTTTGTTTAATGATTTGGTTCACTCGGATTGGTGTTTGGACGGCAGTGTTGGTCTGGGACTGGTCAGGGTCTGGCTGAGTAGGAGTACTTAGTTTCAGTAGCAGCTGACTCAGGGGACTCTTTTCTGGGTTTAGCTCTTGGGTCTGGAAGGCTTTAAAATGAAGGGTGTCTGGGGAGCTAGATTTGAGGTGATTTAGGAAGTTTAGTGCTCGTTTTTGGATGTTTATTATCAGTGGGTATCTGCCTAGTTCGGCTCTGCATGCATTTGTTGGTGTTTTCCTTTGGATGCGAAGGATGCTTCGGCAAAATTCTGCATGTAGGGCTTCTATTGTGTGTTTTTCCCATTTAGTGTAGCTATGGTGATTGAGCGGGCCCCATACTTCTAAGCCTGTTCCACCTTAAGAGATGTACTACTTTCTCTGGCTGCTGTATACGTAATACCGGTGGTGACCACCGGTATATAAGTACCGTGTAGTGATATTGTATTTAGTATAGTCCTGACCTCCAACTAGTAAAGACCTGTTGAACTTTATTCTTGTAGTCTGTGTCAGTAATTAACCTTAATACAACTGGAACACACAGACTTAACAGTGGTGACGAGTCCGATTCTTACCCTGCGGCAGTTTATATCCACGGCGGCTTCGTCCACAGAACGGGCGTCGAAGAGAGGCATCCACCCTCATCACCCTGCTGGAAGACACATCGCGCGGCAGGCATCGAGAACCCGGAGTGCAGAAGACATCCTGAACTCGAAGCCTCCATCAGCGGCAGTCAGCTATCTTCTTTCTACCTCGGTGGCAGGTAAGCCGGTCAGCGACGCGAGCAGAAAGTCAGCCGCATTGGCTGTACAGACGGGGGGAGGAAGACGGAGGAATAAGGGCGGTGAGATCGATCGCGACCGGAGATAAGGGCCGGGCCGCATTCGGGCCGAAAGGCGCAGCGCGGGGACATCGATCGCAGCTGGTGATAAGGGCCGGGCCGCTTTCAGGCCAAAAAGGCGCAGCATCTGGGGCGACTGAAGGCGCGAGAGCCGTGGTGAAGGCGAACGCAGCCGGTGCTAATAACCGGGCTGCAAGAAGGGCTGCGAGGTGCGACATCGGGGAAGCGCGAATGCCCGAGGGAGCCGCGGTGAAGCGGAGACAGCGTCGGGGGAGTTACTAACCGCTGGGAAAGGGGAGCAGCAGCGGCACGCCAAACGCCATTGCAGCCAGTGGGTGAAGACCGCCAAGCGCGGGAAAACCGCCATTTTGTAGGCGGAGGAGGAAGACAAGAGCGGGAAGCCACCATCTTGGGATAAAATAAATTGCAACGATGCCTAAACATGGGAACATTGATACCTTTGATAGCGACATTGAGGATTGGGCCATGTATGTAGAACGCATACAAAATTATTGTAAAGCAAATAAAATCCCAGATGCAGAGAAAGCACTAACTTTATTGAACTTAATGGGTGCAAAGACATACGGGCAATTGAAACACCTTTTATCACCAGATGAACCGGCGGATAAGACGTTCGAGGAGATTGTTACTGTCCTGAAAAATCATCTAAACCCCACGCCGCTGATGCTAGCGGAATGATTTAAATTTTACAGCAGAAGGCAGCTGAAGGATGAAAGCAATGCTGAATATTTAATGGAATTGCGTAAGCTAGCAAAGTATTGTCAGTTTGGAACGGGACTGACAGAAGCGCTAAGAGATAAATTTGTGTGTGGATTATTAAAAGAAGATACACAAAAGCGACTGCTCGAGGAGAATGAGCTGACGCTTGAGAAAGCGGTCACTATGGCAGCAGCACACGAAGCCGCAGCGAGAGGCACGGCAGTAATGCAGCTACGGTCGCCGGAACTCAGTACAAATAAATTGGGTTTGAGTACTGTAAAATGTTATCGTTGTGGAAAGACAACACACGATCAGAACCAGTGTTGGTTTAAAAACCAAGAATGCAGAACGTGTGGCAGGCTTGGCCACATAGCTAAAGTATGCCGGTCAGGAAAGAAGACCAGCAACAAAAAGTCACCGCAAGGAAAATACATAAAGGTGCACAAAGTGACAAAGACCAGTTCAAATGAACAGAAGTCAGATTCAGACGCTAGCAGTAATGAACTGGGTAGCTTAAGAGTACACAACATTGGTAAGGATAGTCATAGTCATAGTCATAGAGTTTTACAGCACAGAAAGAGGCCCTTTGGCCCATCGTGTCTGCGCCGCCCATCCATCCCTGTCCAGTCTAATCCCATTTTCCAGCATTTGGTCCATAGCCTTGTATGCAATGGCATTTCAAGTGCTCATCCAAATGCTTCTTGAATGTTGTGAGGGTTCCTGCCTCTACCACCCTTTCAGGCATTGAGTTCCACATTCCAACCACCCTCTGGGTGAAAAAGTTCCTCCTCAAATCCCCTCTAAATCTCCTGCCCCTTACCCTGAATCTATGCCCCCTTGTTATTGACCCCCCCACCAAGGGGAAAAGTTCCTCTTTGTCTACCCTATCTATGCCCCTCATCATTTTGTACACCTCAATCAGGTCCCCCCTCAGCCTTCTTTGCTCCAAGGAAAACAACCCCAGCCTGTCCAGCCTCTCTTCATAGCTGAGGCGCTCCATCCCAGGTAACATCCTGGTGAATCTTCTCTGCACCCTCGCCAAAGCAATCACATCCTTCCTACAGTGAGGCGACCAGAACTGCACACAGTACTCCAGCTGTGGCCTCACCAGCGTTTTGTACAGCTCCATCATAACCTCCCTGCTCTTATATTCTATGCCTCGGCTAATGAAGGCAAGTATCCCATATGCCTTTTTAACCACCTTATCTACCTGTTCCGCTGCCTTCAGGGATCTATGTACATGTACACCAAGGTCCCTCTGACCCTCTGTACTTCCTAGGGTCCTACCACTCATTGTGTATTCCCTTGCCTTATTTGTCCGTCCAAAATGCATCACCTCGCACTTTTCAGGGTTAAATTCCATTTGCCACTTTTCCGCCCATCTGACCAACCCGTTTATATCGTCCTGCAGCCTCAGGCTTTCCTCCTCACAATTTACCACCCCACCAATTTTCGTGTCATCTGCGAACTTACTGATCATACCTTTTACATTCTCATCCAAATCATTTATGTAGATCACAAACAACAAGGGACCCAGCACCGATCCCTGAGGTACCCCACTGGACACAGGCTTCCAGTCACAAAAGCAACCTTCGACCATCACCCTCTGCCTCCTGCCACTCAGCCAGTTTAGGATCCAACGCGCCAAGGCACCCTGGATCCCATGGGCTCTTACCTTCTTGACCAGTCTCCTATGCGGGACTTTGTCAAAAGCTTTACTGAAGTCCATGTAAACCACATCCACAGCATTTCCCTCATCCACCCCCCTAGTCACCCCCTCGAAAAATTCAATCAGATTTGTCAGACATGATTTACCCTTGACAAAGCCATGCTGACTATCCCCGATTAATCCTTGCCTCTCCAAGTGGAGACTAATTTTGTCCCTCAGAATTTTTTCCAATAATTTCCCTACCACAGATGTTAGGCTCACTGGCCTGTAATTCCCTGGTTTATCCCTGCTACCCTTCTTGAATAATGGTACTACGTTAGCTGTTCTCCAGTCCTCTGGTACATCCCCTGTGGCCAGAGAGGTTCTGAAAATTTGTGTCAGAGCCCCTGCAATCTCCTCCTTTGCCTCACACAGCAGCCTGGGATACATCTCGTCCGGGCCTGGGGATTTATCCACTTTTTGGCCTGCTAAAACCGCTAGCACCTCCTCCCTCTCGATGCTAATATGTTCAAGTATTTCACAGCCCCCTTGCCCGATTTCTATGTCTGCATCGTCTTTCTCCATAGTGAACACAGATGCAAAAAATTCATTTAAAACCCCGCCTACATCATCTGGCTCTACACACAGATTGCCACTTTGGTCCCTAATGGGCCCTACCCTTTCCCTGGTTATCCTCTTGCCCTTAATATACTTATAAAACATCTTAGGATTTTCCTTTATTTTGCTCGCCAGTGTTATTTCATGGCCCCTCCTCGCCCTCCTAATTTCTTTTTTAAGTATGCCCCTGCATTTTTTATACTCCTCTAGGGCTTCTTCCGTCTTTAGTCTTTTGTAACTGCCAAAAGCCCCCCTTTTATTTCTAATGCATTTTTGTATATCCCTTGTCATCCAAGGTTCCCTTTGCTTGTTGGTCCCACCCTTGACCTTTACAGGAACATGTTGGCGTTGTACTCTCTCTATTTCCCTTCTGAAAGTCTCCCACTGTTTTGATGCGGATTTTCCTATAAGTAGCTGCTCCCAGTCCAATTTGGCCAGATCCTGCCTTATCATATTAAAATCGGCCTTCCCCCAATTTAGAACCCTTATTTCCGGGCCGTCTTTGTCTTTTTCCATGACCACCTTAAATCTCACCGAATTGTGGTCACTGTCGCCAAAATGCTCTCCTACTGACACTTCCACCACTTGCCCGGCTACATTCCCCAGAATTAGGTCCAGTACCGCCCCCTCTCTTGTAGGACTTTCTACATGTTGGCTCAAAAAGCTCTCCTGGATGCACTTTAAGAATTCTGCACCCTCTAAGCCTTTCACACTCTGACTATCCCAATTTATATTGGGGAAGTTGAAATCCCCCACTATTATTACCCTATTATTTTCGCACTTTTCTGAGATTTGCCTACATATCTGTTCCTCTATCTCCCCCTGACTGTTTGGGGGCCTATAGTACACTCCCAGCAAAGTGCTTGCCCCCTTTTTGTTTTTAAGTTCTACCCATATGGCCTCATTAGAGGAACCCGCTAATATATCATCCCTCCTTACAGCAGTAATTGACTCCTTAATTAATATTGCAACACCCCCTCCCCTTTTACACCCCCCTCTGTCTTGCCTGAAGATTCTATACCCCGGAATATTGAGCTGCCAGTCCTGACCCTCCCTCAACCATGTCTCCGTGATAGCAACAATATCGTACTCCCATGTGTTCAACAACAACTTCAGTTCATCCACCTTATTTGCAAGACTCCTTGCATTAAAATAAATGCCTTCCAGCCCTGCCATATTCTCTTTTGCCTTCACATATTTGCTTTGCCTTCCCAGCTGACTTGTTTTTCCCTCTGTATTTGGCTGTAAATCACCCCCTACTATAGCTCCACTCTGTACCCCATCCCCCTGCCAAGTTAGTTTAAACCCCCCCCAGCAGTGCTAGCAAACCTCCCCGCAAGGATATTGGTTCCCCTCTGGTTCAGGTGTAAACCGTCCGACTTGTACAAGTCCCACCTTTCCCAGAAGCAGACCCAGCGATCCAGGAAACTAAAGCCCTCCCCCCTGCACCATCCCTTTAGCCACGCATTCATCTGTTCTATTGCAGATGCAGATCTCCAGACAATTTGGGTCACTCTTCAGATAGCAGGAGTCCAAGTAAAGATGGAATTGGACACTGGATCGGCATTGATGGTCATGAATAAGAAAGATTACAAAAGGTTATTCCAACATATTCCCCTACGGGATACGGAGATTATATTGAAAACATACACGGGGCAAAGAGTGTACCCCATCGGAAAGATAGAGGTAAAAGTGGTCCACAAGGGCGAAGAAAGCCAAGTAATGGACTTATATGTGCTACCTGAAGGAGGTCCACCGCTACTGGGACGGGAGTGGATTAGGAAAATGAATATGGACTGGCACTCCTTAAAAGCACTAACGGTAGATTCCGGAGAAGCATGTCAAACCTAAACGATTGTCCAAAATATTGGATGATGCTAAAGAGGTGTTCCAGCAAGGACTGGGAACACTGAAAGGAATTACGGCAAACATCAAGATTGATGAACATGCACAACCAAAATTTTTCAAAGCCAGACCGGTACCCTATGCAATACGACCTACTGTAGAAGCGGAACTGGAAGCGCTAGAACGTTCAGGTGTACTGTCTAAGGTAGATTGGAGTGAGTGGGCTACGCCCATTGTTCCCGTTATGAAACGTCCTTCGAGCAACAAACCAGGAGAACCAGGGAAGGTTCGCATCTGTGGAGATTTCAAGATCACCGTTAATCCGGTGCTTCACACGGTGCAGTATCTGCTTCCGCGGATTGAGGATATTTTTGCTTCATTGTCTGGCGGGAAACACTTCACCAAGATAGATCTGGCGCAGGCGTACTTGCAGATGGAGGTTGATGAAGAGTCACGCCAGTACCTCACGATCAACACGCATAGAGGTTTGTACCGGTATAATAGGCTGGTTTCTGGAGTGGCATCGGCTCCGGCAATTTGGCAGAGGGCCATGGAGCAGGTATTACAGGGAATTCCAGGCACACAATGTTACCTGGATGATATTCTGATTACAGGTGATGGTGATGAAGAACACCTCACAAACTTGGAACTGGTGCTCAACAGACTGAAAGAGTATGGACTTAGAGTTAATCGGCAGAAATGTGAGTTCTTTCAGAAGCGGATCTCGTACTGTGGTCATGTCATTGAGGGGCTTCATAAGTCTCCTGACAAGATAGAGGCAGTTGTAAAGGCTCCCGCTCCGGATAATGTCTCTCAGTTGAGGTCGTTTCTGGGATTGATTAACTATTACCATAAGTTTCTACCGAATCTATCCACGGTACTGCACCCGCTGAACGCTCTTTTACAGAAGGGGGTACCATGGGAATGGAGCGAAAACTGTAAGAAGGCATTTCGCAAAAGCAAAGAATTGATCACCTTAGAGGAAGTGTTGGCTCACTTCAACCCGACACTGCCTATTCGGTTGGCTTGTGATGCTTCTCCATATGGTATTGGGGCAGTACTCTCACACAAGTTGCCAAATGGCACGGAAAGGCCAGTCGCGTTTGCATCCAGGTCATTGACCTCCGCTGAGCGCAACTATGCGCAGATCAATAGGGAGGCTCTCAGCCTTGTATGGGGAGTGAAGAAGTTTAATCATTACCTGCAGGGCCAAAAATTCACACTTCTGACAGACCATCAGCCGTTGGTATCCATTTTTAACCCTAAGAAGGGTGTTTCGGTGATGACAACACAGCGACTCCAGAGATGGTCCCTTTTCCTAGGAGCACATCAGTATCAAATAGAATTCAAAGGTACAAAGCAGCATGGCAATGCTGATGGGCTGTCGCGCCTGCCACTACCTGAAGCAGAAGAGATGACGAAAGTTGACCCTGTTGAGTTATTTCATTCGACCATCATCTGTTTACCAGTCACCAATGCAAGTATTGAAAGAGAAACCAGGAACGACCCGACACTGTCCCGAGTTTACGAGGTGACAGTGAAAGGATGGCCAACACATGGTGATCCTCTGTTACCGGCATTCTCGGCAAGGCGAGACCAGCTGTCCATCTGCCATGGTACTTTGATGTACGGGACAAGAGTGATTATTCCTCCCAAGTTACGGGAAAGAGTTCTAAAGGAACTGCATGAAGGTCATCTGGGGGGAGTTAAGATGAAAAGTCTTGCTAGGGCTTATGTATGGTGGCCGGGCATTGACCAACAGATAGAGGAGTTGACAAAAAGCTGCGCTGGGTGCCAAAAAGTGCAAAATGCACCTCCGATCGCACCGCTACACCCATGGGAATGGCCTTCAGCCCCATGGCAACGCGTACATATTGACTTTGCTGGTCCATTCATGGACTCCATGTTCCTAATTGCGGTGGACGCACATTCCAAATGGCCAGAAGTGATCAAGATGAATACCACTACTTCAGAAAAAACAATTGCGGTGTTAAGAACAATATTCGCAAGGAACGGATTGCCAGAACAGATATGTTCAGACAACGGACCATAGTTCGTGTCGGAAGAATTCCAAAAATTCTTAAAGAAGAATGGGGTGAAACATTATACCTCTGCCCCATATCATCCGGCGACAAACGGGTTGGCCGAGAGATTTGTCCAAACATTCAAAAAGGCAATAAAGGCCATGAACGATGATCAGATTCCGTTACAACACAAGGTGGACAATTTCCTAATGCATATCGAAACGCCGCTCATGCAGTGACTAACCAAAGTCCTGCCATGATGTTTTATAACAGGAGGTTGCGGTCCAGGTTGGACTTGTTAAAACCAAATGTGCGGAGGAAAGTGGAAAACAAACAGTTCCAGCATATTAATAACAAGTCCACTCGAAGTTTCGACGTAGGACAACCAGTGTTGGCAAGGGGCTATGGAAACGAAAAATGGCAGTCCGGAACAATTCGGGCCAGACAAGGACCTCTGATGTACACAGTAGATATTGGTAACAATGTGATAAGGCGTCATGCGGATCAACTGGTAGAATCAAGAGCAAGGGTCGAACCCATGGTTGCGACAGAGACAACTGTGGAAGACGTTAATGAACCTGAAGCATCTACCTCGGCAGGGACTGTACCTGATGATGACGTCCAATACATAGGAAACCAACAAGAAGAGTCACCTCAGCAACAAGAATCAGAGACCACTGAAAGGCGTTATCCAAACCGAATCAGAAGGCCTCCTGAGAGACTGAACCTTTGCACTGTTTATACCTGAAGTTATATATGTATATTTGTTATTATGTTATGTTAAATGGGGATATGACTGTTAAGCTAAAAAGGGAGGATTGTGGTGTATGTAACCTGTTCCACCTTAAGAGAACTTAAGCCTGTTCCACCTTAAGAGATGTACTACTTTCTCTGGCTGCTGTATACGTAATACCGGTGGTGACCACCGGTATATAAGTACTGTGTAGTGATATTGTATTTAGTATAGTCCTGACCTCCAACTAGTAAAGACCTGTTGAACTTTATTCTTGTAGTCTGTGTCAGTAATTAACCTTAATACAACTGGAACACACAGACTTAACAGGGAAGTCTCGCTACAACTGTACAGGGTGTTGGCGAGACCACACCAGGAGTACTGCATACAGTTTTGGTCACCTTATTTAAGGAGGGATATACTTGCATTGGAGGCTGTTCAGAGAAGGTTCCCTAGGCTGATTCCCAAGTTGAAAGGGTTGTCTTATGAGGAAAGGTCGAGCAGGTTGGGCCTATACTCATAGGAGTTTAGAAGAATGAGAGGTGATCTTATTGAAACATACAAGATTCTGAGGGGGCTTGACACGGTAGATGCTGAGAGTTATTTTCCCCTCATGGGTCAATCTAGAACTAGGGGGCATAGTTTCAGGATAAGTGGTCGCCCATTTAAGATGAAGATGAGGAGGAATTTCTTCTCTCAGAGGATCGTGAATCTTTGGAATTTTCTACCCCGGAGAGCTGTGGAGGCTGAGTCAGTGAATATATTCATAGAAACATAGAAGATAGGAGCGGGAGTAGGCCATTCGGCCCCTCGAGCCCGCTCCACCATTTAATGAGATCATGGCTGATCATCCAAATTCAGTACCCTGTCCCTGCCTTCTCCCCATATTCCTTGATCCCTTTAGCCTTAAGAAATATATCGAACTCCTTCTTGAATATATTTAATGAATTGGCCTCAATTGCCTTTTGTGGTAGAGAATTCCACAAGTTCACCACTCTCTGGGTGAAGAAATTCCTTCTCATCTCTGTCCTAATTGGCTTACCCCTTATCCTTAGACTGTGACCCCTGGTTCTGGACTCCCCCGCCATCGGGAACATCATTCCTGCACCTAGTCTGTCCAGTCCTGTTAGAATTGTATAAGTTTCAATGAGATCCCCTCTCATTCTTCTAAACTCCAGCGAATATAAGCCCAATCGAACCAATCTCTCCTCATGCGTCATTCCTGCCATCCCAGGTATCAGTCTGGTGAATCTTCGCTGCACTCCCTCCATGGCAAGAACATCCTTCCTCAGATAAGATGACTAAAACTGCACACAATACTCAAGGTGTGGTCTCACCAAGGCCCTGTACAACTGCAGTAAGACATTCTTGCTCCTGTACTCGAATCCTCTCGCTATGAAGACCAACATACCATTTGCCTTCTTAGCTGCCTTTCAAGGCTGAGATAGACAGAAACTTGAGCTACAGGGGAGTCAAGGGTTATGGGGAACAGTGGCGGCCATTTTAAGAGATATCCATCCACGGCAGCTATTTTAAGAATTATCCATCTGCCTGGCCATTTTTAGAGATATCTATCTGTGGCGGCCAGTTTAAATGACATCTACTCGCGGCAGCGATTTCACAGCACCGGTTAGATAGGGAGTAAAGCTCCCTCTACACTGTCCAATTCAACACTCCCAGGGCAGGTCCAGCACGGGTTAGATACAGAGTAAAGCTCCCTCCACACTGTCCCATCAAACACTCCCATGGCAGGTACAGCATGGGTTAGATACAGAGTAAAGCTCCCTCCACACTGTCCCATTAAACACTCCCAGGGCAGGTCCAGCACGGGTTAGATACAGAGTAAAGCTCCCTCTACACTGTCCCATCAAACACTCCCAGGGCAGGTACAGCACGGGTTAGATACAGAGTAAAGCTCCCTCTACACTTTCCCATCAAACAGTCCCAGGGCAGGTACAGCATGGGTTAGATACAGAGTAAAAACTCCCTCTACACTGTCCCATCACACACTCCCAGGGCAGGTACAGCATGGGTTAGATACAGAGTAAATTTCTCTCTACACTGTCCCATCAATCACTCTTAGGGTAGCTGCAGCAGCAGTTAGATACAGAGTAAAGCTCCCTCTACACTGCCCCATGAAACACTCACAGGTCAGATACATCACTGTTTCGATACAGATTAAAGATATTTCCACACAGTCGAATCACACACTCCCAGCATAGTAACAGCACGGATTGTGTTTAAAGTTCCCTCACACTATTTATGAAATAATGTTCACAGTTATAGTGAGGGGGTCTGTCGGACTCTGGTTTGTACACCTGCTGCTGTGGAACAGAAACTCCCTTCAGTGAGTCCAGTGAGCCGAAAGGAATTGCTGTTGTTTCCCCACTGAACTCATTGTAAATCTGCTTTATCAAAACGTGCCTGGATCTCCTGGTATATTTCAATACTGAACCTCAGTGATTGTAGATTAAATAATAAAGTGTTACCGTGATTTGATTTAAATGGAGAGGAGGGGCTCACATGTGGACGAATGTTGGTCTGCAGATATCTGGGTTCACCTTAGAAAAATGCAGCAAATAAAAGACAATTAAAGTCTGTTCTGGGTATTCTTACTGAGATTTGAATGAATTTTAAGCCGTGAGACTCACTGTCTGTATACACAGGAGTGAAGGATTACATCAAACAAAGATAATGGCCCTGAAATCATGGTCTCCATAACCACGACTTAGGCCTTGGTAGAGGCCCCACAAGTTCCGTGTTTCCGTCTGCGCTGTGTATGCACTGAATCCCCGGACTTGCTACAGAATCGATAGAGTAAAGCTCTCTTTAAACCAGCCCATCAAAAACACACAGGGTAGGAACAACACGGGTTAGATACAGAGTAAAGCTCCCACATCACTGCATCACCGCTCCAGCTCACTGCGCAGCCTATGAATTTCAGTGCACGGGACCTTACAGATTGCCGCGCACCCACGCACCTTACAGGGAACATTGCTCAGCAGGTCAGGCAGCATCTGTGGAGAGAGAAACAGAGTTACTGTTTCAGGTCGATGACCTTTTATCAGAACAGGAAAATGTTACAGATGGAACAGTTTTTAAGCAAATATAGAGGCAGGGAAAGGGGGGAATGGGAGGAAAGAACAAAAGGGAAGGTCTATGCTGTACCTGCCCTGGGTGTGTTTGGTGGGATTGGGTAGCGGGAGCTTTACTCGTGCTGTACTTGACTTGGGAGAGTTTGATGGCACAGTGTAGAGAGAGATTTACCCTGTACCAACATTTGCTGCAAAATGAGAGATTACAAAATGCTGAGGTACAGAGGGATCTGGGTGTCCTCGTACATGAAACACAAAAAGTTAGCATGCAGGAACAGCAAGTAATTAGGAAGGCAAATGGAGTGTTGGCCTTTATTGCAAAGGGAATGGAGTATAAAAGTAGGGAAGTCCTGTTACAACTATACGGGGCATTGGTGAGAACACAACTGGAATACTGCGTACAGTTTTGGTCTCCTTATTTAAGAGAAGGTTCACGAGGTTGATTCCGGAGATGAAGGGGTTGTCTTATGAAGAAAGGTTGAGCCTATACTCATTGGAGTTTAGAAGAATGAGAGGGGATCAACATCAGTAGAGATACATACAGTAATGCAGGGCGCTGGGGGAGAGGGGTTACTGAGTGACTGTGTGAGGGAGCTGGATTAACATCAGTAGAGATACAGTCAGTAACACAGGGCGCTGGGGGAGAGGGTTACTGAGTGGCAGTGTGAGGGAGTTGGATTAACATCAGTAGAGATACAGTCAGTAACACAGGGCGCTGGGGAAGAGGGTTACTGAGTGACAGTGTGAGGGAGCTGGATCAACATCAGTAGAGATACATACAGTAATGCAGGGCGCTGGGGGAGAGGGGTTACTGAGTGACTGTGTGAGGGAGCTGGATTAACATCAGTAGAGATACAGTCAGTAACACAGGGCGCTGGGGGAGAGGGTTACTGAGTGGCAGTGTGAGGGAGTTGGATTAACATCAGTAGAGATACAGTCAGTAACACAGGGCGCTGGGGAAGAGGGTTACTGAGTGACAGTGTGAGGGAGCTGGATCAACATCAGTAGAGATACATACAGTAATGCAGGGCGCTGGGGGAGAGGGGTTACTGAGTGACTGTGTGAGGGAGCTGGATTAACATCAGTAGAGATACATACAGTAATGCAGGGCGCTGGGGGAGAGGGTTACTGAGTGGCAGTGTGAGGGAGCTGGATTAACATCAGTAGAGATACAGTCAGTAACACAGGGCGCTGGGGAAGAGGGGTTACTGAGTGGCAGTGTGAGGGAGCTGGATTAACATCAGTAGAGATACAGTCAGTAACACAGGGTGCTGGGGAGAGGGTTACTGAGTGACAGTGTGAGGGAGCTGGATTAACATCAGTAGAGATACAGTCAGTAACACAGGGTGCTGGGGAGAGGGTTACTGAGTGACAGTGTGAGGGAGCTGGATTAACATCAGTAGAGATACAGTCAGTAACACAGGACGCTGGGGGAGAGGGTTACTGAGTGGCAGTGTGAGGGAGCTGGATTAACATCAGTAGAGATACAGTCAGTAACACAGGGCGCTGGGGAAGAGGGTTACTGAGTGGCAGTGTGAGGGAGCTGGATTAACATCAGTAGAGATACAGTCAGTAACACAGGGTGCTGGGAAGAGGGTTACTGAGTGACAGTGTGAGGGAGGTTACTGGGATTTTACTTGTATCCTCTATATTGAAGACCGATGCAAAATACCTGTTCAATTCAGCTGCCATCTCCTTATTTGCCATTATCAATTCCTCAGACTCAGTTTTTATAGGACCAGTGCTCACTCTGTTGACTCTTTTCTTTTTGAAATATTTATAGAAACTCTTACTATCTGTTTTTATATATCTAGCTACCTTTCTCTCATACTCTAATTTTTCTCTCCTTATTAATCATTTCATTCAGTCATTCTCTGCTGTTTTTTATATTCTGTCCAATCTTCTGACCTGCCACGCATCTTTGTGCAATTATATGCTTTTTCTTTAAGTTTGATACTATCTTTAACTTTTTTACTTAACCACGGATGGTGGGTCCTCCCCTTGGAATTTTTCTTTTTCGTTGGAATGTATATATTCTGTGTATTCTGAAATATCCCCTTAAATATCTGCCACTGCATCTCTATTGATCTATCCCTTAATGTAATATAATAGAATATAAATGGAAAGTTTTTAAGAACAAGCTAAAAAATGTGGAAAACAAATATGAACCCAAAGTCAAAAAGAAGAAAATGTGGTCAGAAAAAGCCAAGGTGGCTGACTGGCTCATGGAAAAAAGGATTGTAGACAACTGTGGAAGCAATGGGAAAAGCTTTTTCACTTGTGAAGAGTGGGAGAACTATCAAAGTCTGTATTGGGCCATTGAAGAGTGTTCAATGACAGGTTACAAAGGACTCATTGGGTGTGGCGGAAATATTAAATGAGTACTTTGCATCGGTCTTCACCCTTGAAGATGATGCTCAACTATTAGAATTTAACAATTTTACTAACAAAACCAGTATTAACATAGATGAACAGATTGTTTTAGAAAGAATTAAGAACTTGGAAATAGATGGAGCAGCCGGGCTGGATGATATCCACTCGAGAGTCCTCAGGGAGATGGGGCATGTGCTGTGCCAGCCCTAGCCTGTATTTCTAATAGCTCACTGCACTCTGGAATGGTTCCTATAGACTGGAAGGAGGCTAATGTAGTCTCCATCTTTAAAAAAAGGTGACAAGACAGACCCGGGTAACTATAGGCCCATTAGTTTAACATCAGTAATAGGGAAGATGCTTGAAGGAATCATTGGGGATGCAATATATGAATACTTGGATAGAGAGGGCCATATTAGAGACACCCAACATGGCTTCATAAAAAGCCGGTCATGTCTTACAGATCTAATTGTATTTTTTGAAGAAGTTACAAAGTTGGTGATGAGGGAAGTCCAGTGGACATTGTCTACTTAGATTACCAAAAAGCTTTTGATAAGGTACCACATAAGAGGCTTCTCTATAAGATCAAAGTGGTAATATATTGAGCTGGATTCAGAATTAGCTGACAGGACGTAGGCAAAAAGTAGTTCTAGATGGATTTGGATCTGTTTGGGGACCGGTCACCAGTGCTGTCCCGCAGGGATCAGTGTTGGGACCGTTCCTCTTTACTACTTTTATTAATGATCTGGATGTAGGTGTTTTGGGCACAATCTGCAAATTTGCAGATGATACCAAGATCTGTGCGAGTGTTAGAACTGTAGATGATGCTCGTCTGCTTCAGGCAGATCTTAATGTGCTGGGTGATTGGGCTCAAGACTGGAAAATGATATATAACTTAGATACGCGCAATGTTATGCATGTGGGCAGGGCAAATGCTCAACATTCATACACCCTTCAGGGAAAGGCATTAAAAGATGGCGGAGATAGAAAGAGACTTGGGCATTCTAGTGCATACATCCTTAAAGATCATGAGCAAAGTTTAGCGATAGCTAGAGCAAATAGGGTTTGGGGTTGTATCTATAGGAAAATTGAGTACAAGACTAGGCATACTGTTTTGTCCTTGTACAAGATCTTAGTCAGGCCGCACTTGGAATACTGTGTCCAGTTTTGGTCTCCTCACATGGTGGGTGATATTGAGGCTTTGGAAAGGGTGCAGAGGAGGAGGAGGCACTAAACTGATTCCCAGTCTAAAGCATCTTATTGGGAAGAAGAATAGAAAAGCAAAATATTATTTAAATGGAGAGAGACGATAGAATGCTGTGGTACAGAAGGATCTGGGTGTCCTCGTACATGAAACACAAAGTTAGCATGCAGGTACAGCAAGTAATTAGGAAGGCAAATGGAATGTTGGCCTTTATTGCTAGGGGCATGGAGTATAAAAGTAGGGAAGTCTTGCTACAACTGTACAGGGCGTTGGCGAGACCACACCTGGAGTACTGCGTACAGTTTTGGTCACCTTATTTAAGGAGCGATGTACTTGCATGGATGGCTGTTCAGAGAAGGTGCACTAGGTTGATTCCTGAGCTGAAAGAGTTGTCTTATGAGGAAAGGTTGAGCAGGTTGGGTCTATACTCAGAAGAATGAGAGGTGATCTTATTGAGACATATAAGATTCTGAGGGGGCTAGACAGTATAGATGCTCAGAGGATTAATCTGCATCTAACCCGTGCTGTACTTGCCCAGCTGATGTTTTATGGGTAGCATTGAGAGAGCATTAACCTGTACCTCACAATGCTGGACCGACCCAGTGGGTATTTGATGTGAAATTACAGAGCGAGGTGCTGAAACCCTCATCCATGCCTTTGTTACTCCTAACTCGCACCAAGTCCCTTGCTGACCTACATTGACTCTCGGCCTGGCAACACTTCAATTTTAATATTCTCACCCTCGTTTTCAAGTTCTTCCATAGCCTTGCCCCTCCCTATCGCTGTAACCTCCTCCATCCCTACAGCCCTTTGAGATCTCTGCGCTCCTCCAGTGCTGGCCTCTTGCGCATCCCCGATTTTAATCGCTCTGTATTTTTATCTTTAGTTCTCAATCTTTCTCGGTACCTCTCTCCACCTCTCCTTAATTCTCTTTCTGCTCCTTTATCTCTCGTTCTTCGTTTTTTGATCTCTGTCTTTGTATTTCTCTCTATCTGCTTTCTGTTCCTCAGTTTCTCTCACTGGTTAGTTACAAGGACAGGTTGGAGATGCTGTATTTGTTTTCATTAGAGCAAAGGAGGTTGAGGGGTGATTTGATAGAGGTGTACAAGATGATGACAGGTTTGGATAGGCTAGATGGGGAACGGCTGTTCCCACTAGTTCATGGTACAAGGACTAGAGGACACAGATTTAAGGTTTTGGACAAGAGATACAGGCCCTTGCCTCAGCTCATCCGCTGCTGAAACCCTCATCCATGAATTTGTTCCCTCTAGACTTGACTATTCCAAAGCACTCCTGGCTGGCCTCCCACATTCCACCCTACGTAAACTTGAGGTCATCCCAATCTCGGCTGCCCATGTCCTAACCTGCACCAAGTCGCATTCGCCCATCACCCCGGTGCTCGCTGACCTACAATAGTTCCCGGTTAAGCAGCGCCTCGATATCAAAATTCTCATCCTTGTTTTCAAATCCCTCCATGGCCTCGTCCCCTTCCCTATCTCTGTAATCTCCTTCAGATTCACCCCCGCCACCCCCGAGATATCTGCGCTCCTCTAATTCTGCCCTCTTGAGCATCGCTGATTATAATCGCTCAACTTTTGATGGCCGTGCCTTCTCTTGCCTAGGCCCTAAACTCTGGAATTCCCTCCCTAAACCTCTCCGCCTCTCTACCTCGCTCTCCTTTTTTAAGACGCTCCTTAAAACATACCTCTTTGACCAATCTTTTGGACACCTGCCCTAATTTATCCTTATTTGGATCGGTGTCAAATTTGTCATAGATACATAGAAGATAGGAGCAGGAGTAGGCCATTCGGCCCCTCGAGCCGGCTCCGCCATTCAATGCGATCATGGCTGATCATCCAAATTCAGTACCCGGTCCCTGCTTTCTCCCCATACACCTTGATCCCTTTAGCCTTAAGAAATATATCCAACTCCTTCTTGAATATATTTAATGAATTGGCCTCTACTGCCTTCTGCGGTAGAGAATTCCACAGGTTCACCACGCTCTGGGTGAAGAAATTCCTCCTCATTTCTGTCCTAAATGGCTTACCCCTTACCCTTAGACTGTGACCCCTGGTTCTGGACTCCCCAGCCATCGGGAACATCCTTCCCGCATCTAGTCTGTCCAGTCCTGTCAGAATTTTATAAGTTTCAATGAGATCCCCTCTCATTCTTCTAAACTCCAGCGAGCATAAGCCCAATCGACCCAATCTCTCCTCATACGTCATTCCTGCCATCCCAGGTATCAGCCTGGTGAATCTTCGCTGAACTCCTTCCATGGCAAGAACATCCTTCCTCAGATAAGGCGACCAAAACTGCACACAATACTCAAGATGTGGTCTCACCAAGGCCCTGTACAACTGCAGCAAGACATCCTTGTTCCTGTACTCAAACCCTCTCGCTACGAAGGCCAACATACCATTTGCCTTCTTAACCGCCTGCTGCATCTGCATGCTTACCTTCAGCGACTGGTGCACAAGGACACCCAGGTCTCGTTGCATTTCCCTTCTCCCAATCTATTGCCGTTCAGATAATAATCCGCCTTCCTGTTTTTGCCTCCAAAGTGGATAACCTCACATTTATCCACGTTATATTGCATCTGCCATGCTTCTGCCCAATCACCCAACCTGTCCAAATCATCCTGGAGTTTCTCGGCATCCTCCTCACAGCACACACGCCCACCCAGCTTTGTGTCGTCTGCAAATTTGGAGATATTACATCTAGTTCCCTTGTCGAGATCATTAATATATATTGTGAATAGCTGGGGTCTAAGGACCGATCCCTGCGGTACCCCACTAGTCACTGCCTGCCACTCGGAAAAAGACCCATTTATTCCAACTCTTTGCTTTCTGTCTGCCAACCAGTTCTCTATCCAAGTCAATACCTTGCCCCCAAACCCATGTGCCTTAACTTTATACGCTAATCTCTTATGCGGGACCTTATCGAAAGCCTTCTGAAAGTCCAAATACACCACATCCACTGATTCTCCCTTATCTATTTTACCAGTTACATCCTCAAAAAATTCCAGTAGATTAGTCAAGCATGATTTACCTTTTGTAAATCCATGTTGACTTTGTCCGATCCTGTCACTGTTTTCCAAGTGCTCTGCTATTACATCTTTTATAATGGACTCTAGCATTTTCTCCACTACCGATGTCAGGCTTAACGGTCTGTAATTCCCCATTTTCTCTCTACCAACTTTTTTGAATAGTGGGGTAACATTAGCTACCCTCCAATCCATGGGTACTGTTCCAGATTCCATCGAAGGTTGGAAGATGATCAGCAATGCATCTACTATTTCTAGGGCCACTTCCTTAAGTACCCTAGGATGTAGATTATCAGGCCCTGGGGATTTATTGGCCTTCAATCCCGTCAATTTCCCTAACACCATTTCCCTACAAATACTGATTTATTTCAGTTCCTCCCTTTCATCAGACCCTATGTTCCCCGACATCTCTGGGAGGTTATTTGTGTCCTCCTTTGTGAAGACAGAACAAAAATATGTATTTAATTGGTCTGCCATTTCTTTGTTTCCCATTATAAATTCCCCTGATTCTGACTGCAAGGGACCTACGCTTGACTTCACCAATCTTTTTCTCTTCACATATCTATGAAAGCTTTTACAGTCAGTTTTTATGTTCCCTGCAAGCTTACTCTCATATTCTATTTTCCCCTTCTTAATTGATCCCTTTGTCCTCCTTTGTTGAATTCTAAACTGCTCCCAATCCTCAGGTTTACTGCTTTTTCTGGCCAATTTATATGTCCTCTCCTTGGATCTTATGCTATCCCTAATTTTCCTTGTTAGCCACGGTTGAGTCACCTTTTTGTTTTATTTTTATGTCAAACTGGGATGAACAAATTCTGTAGTTCATCCATGCGGTCTTTGAATGTTTGCCATTGCCTATCCACCATCAACCCTTTGAGTGACATTCCCCAATCAATCCTACCCAACTCATGCCTCAGGCCATCGTAGTTTCCTTTATTTAAATTCAGGACCCTAGTCTCTGAGTCAACTACTTCATTCTCCATCTTAATGAAGAATTCGATCATATTATGATCGCCCCAACCCAAGGGGCCTTGTACAACAAAATTGCTAATTAATCCTTTCTCATTACATAATACCCAGTCTAAGATGGCCTGATCTCTGGTTGGTTCCTCGACATATTGGTCCAGGAAACCATCCCGTAAACACTCCTGGAATTCCTCCTCCACAGTATTGTTACTAATTTGGTTAGCCCAATCTAAAGTCACCCATAATGACTGCTGTGCCCTTATTGCACACTTCTCCAATTTCCCTTTTAATGCCATCCCCAACCTCCGCATTACTGTTTGGAGGTCTATATACCACTCCCACTGTTTTCTGCCCCTTGGTATTTCTCAGTTCTACCCATACAGATTCCACATCATCAGAGCTAATATCCTTCCTTACAATTGTGTTAATCCCTTCTTTAACCTGCAATGCTACCACACCTCCCTTTCCTTTATGCCTATCTTTCCTGAATATTGAATACCCCTGGATGTTGAGTTCCCAGCCTTGGCCACCCTGGAGCCATGTTTCCGTAATCCCAATCAAATCATATTCGTTTACCTCTATTTGCGCAGCTAATTCATCCAGCTTATTACGAATGCTCCTCGCATTAAGACACAAAGCCTTCAGGCTTGTTTTTTTAACGCTCTTAGACCTATTAGAATTATTATTTACTGTGGCCATGTTTCAGTGACTCATGTACAAGGACACCCAGGTCCCTTTGAGCATCTGCATTCCCCAATCTTTCACTATTTAGGAAATACTCTTAGGAAAGAGAGAGCAGACAGCAGGACAGGGAGATTGAGAGAGTGGACACCGGGAGAGGGAGGCAAATAAGAAAAGGAGGCACAGCAAACAAAGAAAATGGTGTTTAGCTGCTTTTGAAGGGTGCGAGAGGTACAGAGTGGTTTTGGGTGAGAGTGGCAAAGCACAGCATGGCAATACCTGAGGTTTTCTGCAATGAGAGAGTTATCCAGTTTCAGAGTGTGGGCAATACAGCTGTAGAAGATCACTCACATATAGAGGGCTCAGACCACCGAGATATTTCAGACTTAGGGTGAAGGCCTCAGTGATTTTCGGGGGTGCTGAGAGCCAGTGAGTCGGCATGTCTGAGGCCAAAGGTTTCAAGCACTGAGAGTGACCACAATACCGCATTTAATGGCAATTTCATTTTGACCCGGCTGTTAGCAGGAGGAGTCATTAACAGAGGCGTGGAAGAGGAAGGTTAACCTGCCATCAGTGTGAACATAGTCTCCATACTCACCAAGTCCACCGTATTCACAATATTGATCACTCACCGCATCACAGCATCTTTTTTATTCTTCAGATTCTGATACTGAAAGGAATCCAAACGATTGGTGCTGATTCAGTGAGCAAAATAGCTCAACCCCCCTCCCCACTCACACTCCCCACCCCTACTCCCCACCCCCCACTCCCCCTCCCCACCCCCCATCCCCTACTCCCCACCCACACTCCCCACCCACACTCCCCATCCCCATTCCCACTCCTCACCCACACTCCCCATCCCCTCCCCACCCACACTCCCCATCCCCTCCCCACCCACACTCACCAACCCTACTCCCCAACCACACTCCCCACCCCCACTCCCCAACCACACGCCCCATCTCCACTTCCCACCCACACTCCCACTCCCCACCCACACTCCCCATCCCCCCATCCTCCCTCCCCATCTTCCCACCCCCACTCCCCATCCCTCCATCCCCACCCCACCCACACTCCCCATGATCCCACCCACAAAGCACACCCCACTTCCCACAATCCCATTCCCACAATCCCACTCCTCATTCCCCACCCACACTCCTCATTCCCCACCCACACACCCCACCCACAAAGCACACCCCACTTCCCACAATCCCATTCCCACAATCCCACTCCTCATTCCCCACCCACACTCTCCATGATCCCACCCGCATGCCCCAATATCCCACCCACACTCCCCACGATCATAAGTACATAAGAATTAGGAGCAGGACTAGGCCATTTGACCCTTCGAGCCTGCTCCACCATTCATGGCTGATCTTTGACCTCATCTCCACTTTCCTGCACTATCCCCATATCCCTTGATTCCATTAATATTCAAAAATCTATCGTTCTCTGTCTTGAATATACTTAATGACTGAGCCTCCACAGCCCCCTGGGGTAGAGAATTCCAAAGATTCACCATCCTCTGAGTGAAGAAATTTCTCCTCATCTCAGTCCTAAATGGCCGACCCCTTATTCTGAGACTATGACCCCTGGTTCTAGACTCTCCAGCCAGGGGAAACATCCTCCCTAGATCTACCCTGTCAAGCCCTGTAAGAATTTTATTCGCTTCAATGAGATCACTTCTCATCCTTCTAAACTCTAGGGAATATAGGCATAGTCTACTCAATCTCTCCTCATAGGACAATCCCCCATCCCAGGAATCAGTCTGGTGAACCTTCGCGGCACTCCCTCTAAGGAAATTATATCTTTCCTCAGCTAAGGAGATCAAAACTGTACACAGTACTTCAGGTGTGGTTTCATCAAAGCCCTATATAATTGCAGCAAGACTTCCTTACTCTTATACTACAACCTCCTTGCCAGAAAGGCTAACATAACATACCGAAATCTCTCCGAATCCCAACAGTTACTAGCCTTTAACCTTATAAAAAATATTCCACTTTTCCATTCTTCCTACCAAAGTGGATAATTTCACACTTCCTTGCATTATACGGTACGATAGCATAGTGGTACATTATTGGACTAATGATCCAGAGACATGAGTTCACATCCCACCATGGCAGCTGGGGAATTTAAATTCAGCTAATTAAATAAATCTGGAATAAAAAGATATTCCAGTAATGGTGACCATGAAACTACCGGATTGTTGTAAAAACCCATCTGGTTCACTAATGCCCTTTAGGGAAGGAAATCTGCCGTCCTTACCCGGTCTGACCTTCATGTGACTCCAGACCCACAGCAATGTGGTTGACTCTTAACCGCTCTCTGAAATGGCCCAGCAAGCCTCACCACCACCTTCTCAAGGGCAATTAGGGATGGGTAATAAATGCTGGCCATGCCAGCGATGCCCACATCCCATAAACAAAAAAAATACTCTGCCTGCCAACTTCTTGCCCAATCACTTAACCTGTCTATATCTCCTGTCCTCTTCACAACTTACGATCCCACCTAGCTTTGTATTGTCAGCAAATTTGGATACATTATGCTTGTTAATCTCCTCTTAACCTTCTCTGCTCTAAGGAGAACAACTCCAGCTTCTCAAGTCTCTCCAGATAACTGAAGTCCCTCATCCCTGGTACCATTCTAGTAAATGTTTTCTGCATCCTCTTCAAAGCCTTCACATCCTCCCTAAAGTGTGATGCCCAGAATTGGACACAATACTCCAGCTGAGGCCTAACCAGTGTCTTATAAAGGTTTAACATAACTTCCTTGCTTTTGTACTCTATGCCTCTATTAATAAAGCCAAGGAATCCGTATGTCTTTTAACAGCCTTCTCAACTTGTTTGGCCACTTTCAAAGATTTGTGTACATACACCCCCAAATCCCTGCACCCCTCTAAAATAGTACCATTTAGTTTATATTGCCTTTCCTCATCCTTCCTACCAAAATGTTCACTTCAGAATTCTCTGCATTAAATTTCATCTGCCATGTGTCTGCCCATTTTACCAGCCTGTCTGTGTCCCACTGAGGTCTGTTACTATCCTCCTCATTGTTTACTACATTTCTGAGTTTCATCTCATTTGCAGACTTTGTAATGATGCCCTGTATACCCAAGTCCAGGTCATGAATATATCTCAAAAAGAGCAGTGGTCCAAACCAACACTCCCACTATGCCTGGAGGCCCTGCACAGGCCATTCACCGGCTGAACGATTTCGCACGTGAAATTTTGAATGGGCTGCACAGCCCGTTAAAGGGACCGTGCACCCAAAAATAAAAATTAAGGGAAACATTGGTCCTAATACCAAACCCCGGGAGGACACCACTGTAAACTTCCCTCCAGTCTGAAAAACAACCGTTCACCACCACTCTCTGTTTTCTGTCCCTCAGACAATTTTGTATCTACGCTGCCACTGTCCCTTTAATCCCATGGGCTTTAATTTTACGAACAAGTCTATTATGTGGTACTTTGTCAAACACCTTTTGAAAATCCATATCCAAGATAGCAACCGCATTATCCTCATCAACCCTCCCTGTTACTTCGTCAAAGAACTCATTGAATCATAGAATTACAGCACAGAAGGAGGCCATTTGGCCCATCGAGCCCGTGCCGGCTCTCTGCAAGAGCACTTCAGCTAGTCCCACTGTAGTGTCCAAGTATCAATAATACATGGACTGCAGGAGAACAATAATAACAGGTATTTACTGAACAGAGGGTAACTTAAGACTGAAGTACAGAAGCCTGCTATGGCTTTATATACAGGTGTGGTCACTGCCGGTACTGCAGTATAAAATCAGTTCTCTTAAAGGTACATACACAACAATTCCTCCCCTTTTAGATAAACAGTACATAACATTCATTTAACAACTAAATAATAACTAATTACAATTACAATTTTCTCTGTACTATATACATCAACTGAAATAATCATTTATAAGTTCAGTCTTTGAGGAGGCTTCCTGATCCTGACTGGATAGCACCTTTCTCAAGTATCCTGTTCTTGTGGCGGAGTCGATTCTGGCTCATTGTCATTGGTTGGTTCGTCAGCTTCCAATACCACTGCTTCTGAGGTAGACGCAAACTGTACTTCGGGTTCATTACCAGGTGCACATGCTCGTGGTATGGGTTTGGCTTGTTCCTGTGACTCTAGAATCTGGTCAGCATGGCGTCTCACGATGCTCTCTCCAACGTCCACTGTGTACAATAGTGGTCCCTGCTGTGTGCATATCGTTCCTGGCTGCCATTTTTCTGTTCGGTAGTCGCGGGCCAAGACTGGTTGCCCTATCTTGAAGCTCCTGGTTGGCTTCTCATTTATGTGCTGGAACTGCTTATCCTCAACATCTCGTCTTATGTTTGGTTTGAGCAAATCCAAGCGACATCTTAGTCTCCGGTTGAAAAACAGTACGGCTGGAGTTTGGTTGGTTACTGCATGTGTCGCATTCCGGTAAGCAAACAGGAAGTTATCCACCTTGTGTTGCAGTGGTATGTCGTCATTATACATTGCTTTTTATGGCCTTTTTAAAGGTCTGAACAAACCTCTCAGCCAATCCATTTGTGGCTGGATGATATGGGGCAGATGTGTAATGTTTCACCCCATTATTCTTCAGGAACCTCCGGAAATCCTCAGACACAAACTGTGGGCCATTGTTGGAACAGATCTGTTCTGGCAACCCATTCCTGGCGAAGATGGTCCTTAGGACTGCAATAGTTTTCTCCGTGGTGGTGCACATTTTAATGACCTCTGGCCATTTCGAATGGGCGTCCACAGCGATTAGAAACATTGAGTCCATAAATGGACCAATGAAATCAATGTGTACCTGTTGCCATGGAGATGAGGGCCACTCCCATGGATGTAGCGGGGCCTGTGGTGGAGCGTTTTGGACCTTCTGGCATCCTGTGCATCTCTTGGTCATATCCTCAATTTTTTTATCGATTCCCGGCCACCACACAAACGCCCTGGCTAGGCTCTTCATTTTTACCCCTCCCAGATGACCCTCGTGAAGCTCATTGAGTACTCTATCTCTCAACTTGGGTGGAATTACCACTCGGGATCCACACATCAAGGTTCCCCGGCACACTGACAGCTGTTCCCTCCTTGGTGAGAATGCTGGCAACAGTGAGTCGCCATATGCTGGCCATCCCTTCTCCATCAAATCATAGACCCGAGAGAGTGTCGGGTCGTTTCGGGTTTCCTTCTCAATACTTGCATTTGTAACAGGCAAACATTCGACTATGGTCGCATGGAATATCTCCACCGGGTCCACTGCAGGTGCTTCTTCCGCCGTAGGCAATGGTAGGCGCGACAGCCCATCAGCGTTTCCATGTTGTTTTGTACCTCTGTACTCTATGTCATACTGATGTGCCACTAGAAAAAGTGACCATCTTTGCAGCCGTTGCGCCGTCATCACCAGAACGCCCTTCTTTGGGTTAAAAATTGAGACCAGGGGTTGATGATCAGTCAGTAGGGTGAATTTCTGCCCGTGCAGATAGTGATTGAACTTCTTCACCCCCACACCAGGCTGAGGGCCTCCCTGCCAATCTGGGCGTAGTTACGCTCGGCTGAGGTTAGCGAGCGCGATGCAAAGGCTATTGGCCTCTCTGAACCATCACGGAATTTGTGTGACAGCACCGCTCCAATGCCGTAAGGTGACGCATCACATGGCAACCGAATTGGTAGTGTTGGGTTGTAGTGGGCCAATACTTCTTTTGAAGTGATTTGGCATTTACATTCCTGAAAGGCACGCTTACACTCATCACTCCATTTCCATGTTACACCAGTTTGAAGGAGGGCGTTCAGTGGGTGCAGAATTGTAGATAAATTCGGCAAGAACTTATGGTAGTAGTTCACCAACCCAAGGAACGACCTCAGTTGCGACACATTTTCTGGTGCTGGAGCCTTGACTACAGCCTCAATCCTGTCCGGCGACTTATGCAACCCTTCCTCATCAATCATGTGGCCACAATACGAGATTTGTCTCCTGAAGAACTCGCATTTGGGACGGTTGGCTCGTAGCCCATATTCCTGCAATCTAGTGAGCACCTGCTCCAGGTTGGCAAGGTGTTCACTGTCATTTTCGCCCGTAACCAGGATGTCGTCCAAATAACACTGGGTCCCCGGGATCCCTTGCAGGACTTGTTCCATCGCCCTCTGCCAAATAGCCGGGGCTGATGCTAGCCCAAATACCAGTCGGTTGTACTGGTAAAGACCTTTGTGAGTGTTTATCGTGAGGTATTTCCTAGATGCTTCTTCCACCTCCATTTGTAGATACGCTTGGGCCAGATCAATCTTCGTAAAGCATTTCCCTCCAGATAGTGAGGCGAAAATATCTTCTTTCCGTGGAAGTGGATATTGTACTGTGTGCAGGACTGGGTTCACAGTTACCTTGAAGTCCCCACAGATGCGAACCTTCTTCGGCTCCCCAGGCGTGCTGCTTAATGATTTCTTCATTACAGGAATGATGGGTGTGGCCCACTCGCTCCAGTCCACCTTGGACAGCACACCCGAACGCTCCAGACTCTCCAGCTCTGCTTCAACGGTTGGGCGGATCGCGTACGGTACCGGTCTGGCCTTAAAAAATTTTGGGTTTGCGTTATCTTCGATTTTTATCATTGCCGTTACTCCTTTTAGAGTCCCAAGTCCTTGTTGGAACACCTCTTTCGCGTCAGTTAGAATTTTTGACAGTCGTCCAGGTGTGACGTCATCATCCTTTTTGTCAGTCACAGTTAGCGCCTGAATGGAATGCCAATCCAATTGTATTTTTCGGATCCATTCACGTCCCAATAATGGTGGTCCTCCATCTTGTAGTATATATATATAGTTTCTGTGTTTCCTTGCCGTTGTATTTAACTGGCACCCTTATTTTTCCTCTGGGGTAGACTTTTTGCCCCGTGTATGTCTTCAATACAATGGACGTGTCCTTCAAGGGTATGTGTGAGAATAGCCGCTCATAGTCTCGTTGATTCATGACAGTTAGGGCTGATCCTGTGTCCAATTCCATCTTTACTTGGGACCCTGCTATCATGAGGGTGACCCAAATGGTTCGGTGATCCTCCTTTGCGATCACGTTGTGTAACTTTAGACAACTTAGTCTCCTGCTCCCGGAGTCATTATCACTCTCCTGACCTTCTGAACTACTGTCTGTCATTTTTTTTACTTTCTTGTACTTTTCCTTAGTAGTTCTTTTAGTGTTGGTTTTCTTTCCCGACCTGCAGACTCTTGCTATGTGTCCCATTTTCCCACATTGCCTGCATACTTTGTCCTTAAACCAGCAGTCCTTCTGATCATGGGTTGTTCTGCCGCAGCGATAGCACTTTTCTGCTCCATACACCATTTCGTTAGCGCTGTATTCTTGTTGTTTCTGTTGTATTTCCGCAGCTCCCCGTGCTGCTGCTTCGTAGGATACTGCCACGCTGAAAGCCTGTTCTAGCGTCAGGTCCTTTTCCGAAAGTAGTCATTTCTGGGTTCCTTCACTCTGGAGCCCGCAGACAAACTTATCCCTTAAGGTGTCTGCCAGTCCTGCTCCGAACTGGCAGTGCTTCGATAACTTGCGTAGTTCCATAAGATAGTCAGCATTGCTCTCATCTTTGTGCTGGTTTCTTTTATGGAACTTGAATCTTTCTGCTATCAGCAGTGGTGTAGGGTTTAGGTGTTCCTGTAAGATATTAACAATCTCTTCAAAACTTTTCTCCATTGGTTTAGCTGGGGTAATTAAATTCCGTAATAGGCCGTACGTTCTTGCGCCCATCAAATTTAATAATACCGACGCCTTCTTTCCATCGGCCACCTCATTTGCCTTGCAGTACACTTCAATTCTTTCCACATACGTGGTCCAGTCTTCTACCTCGTTGTCGAAAGCAGTGATACTGCCACTCTTTGGCATCTTGGGTGGTTTAAAATGGCACCTCCCGCGCTTTTTCTTCTTCCCCAATGGAATAAAATGGTGCCTCCCGCGCTTTTCCTTCTTCCCCTTGCTGCCACGCTACTCCTAGCATTCTACAGGGTAATGGCGGCGACCCACGGCTTCGGCGCGTCTCACTTTCCCTTCCCCTCGTTTTATTTTCTTTACGCTGCCCGGTTCTTGTGCGCGCCACCCTCTCTCTCTTTTCCTCCCGACGACGCTGCACAGCCCCTTTGCAGAGCCGCTCGAGCCCGCCGCAGTCCGGAAGGGTCAGCACACTACCTGCTACCAGCACGATTTGCTGGATCACCTTGACTGGGGAGCCAAGCCCAGCTCTCCACAGCCTCCCCTGTAATTCTCCGAACTCCGATGGATCCCTGGGCGGTTGCCCGCGGTCGACGCCCGTTGCTCTGACTTCGACCTCCAAGAAGCTTCTTTTCAGGGAAAGATCCCCGTGAGGTGATGCAGTACTGCAGGTGAGTTCGAACCTGCTCGTCACCAGTGTAGTGTCCGCATATCAATAATACACGACTGCAGGAGAACAATAATAACAGGTATTTACTGAACAGAGGGTAAGCTTAAACTGAAAGTACAGAAGCCTGCTATGGCTTTATATACAGGTGTGGTCACTGCCGGTACTACAGTATAAAAAGTCAGTTCTCTCTTAAAGGTACATACACAACTTCCTTAACAATGGATTGCAGCATTTTCCCGATGACTGATGTAGCTTTCAAAAGCTCTTATAATAATGTGTCCATGACTACACAAACCACTCTGGGTCCAGGTATAGTGTGTATCAGTAAAACAGGTTTATTAAGCATTAAACATCCGGTACAAAGAAGTAGTACTTAACAAGAAGATAGTCACAGTCTGTTCGTTCAAACCCCGGCATTCCTTCCGAGTGTCCGCGGCGCAAGTCTCCTGATGTATCTTGCTGTGTTCTGTTGACCGAAGCTCCTATCAATCTCTGGTTACACAGTGCGTGCTTTCGATGTTCAAAACCTGTATCTTTATACCCATTTCCCTCTCGTTTTGCCGACATGGCAGTAATTAACCCTCTAACATCTGGTAAAAAGTCTTGTTCCCCTCTTTACCCATCTTATGACCTTGTTTGATCCTTCTGACTTTTTCTCCATGCATAACAAAGTACCCTTATCTCAGATCTTCACTTTTCACAGAACACTCCCCAGAATGTTGACAAAACAGTCGGTCCATCCAATAGCTGGACCAATGAAGGACGTCTCCAACTCTTATCTATCTCTCTAGTTTTATCTCTTTAAGCATAATATTGCTGAATTCCTCGTCTCCGTAAAGTTAACACAACATTCCATTACTTCAGTAATTTTAAACAGAGCTTTTTAGTCAGGTTGGCATAATCCCATCCTGCTTTGCTCTCAGCCATTCTCCATTTTATACAGGCTTTTAGGCTCTTAACATACAATTTCACATATTATAGTTATATTAGAATGGTTATCGAATCTTAATAATGTTTACTAAATCCTACAGGTGCACCCTATCCTACACTGATGTCACGCTAACTGGCCTGTAGTTCCCTGTTTTTCCTCTCCCTCCTTTCTTAAACAGCGGTGTTACATTTGCGACCTTCCAATCCGCTGGGACCATTCTACCGCTATAGGGGGGGAGGAGCTAAACACGATCAAAATCACTAAGGAAGTGGTACTCTGTAAAATAATGGGACTCAAGGTGGATAAATCACCTGGACCTGATGGCTTACATCCTAGGGTCTTGAGGGAAGTGGTGGTAGGGATTGTGGATGAATTGGTAATAATTTTCCAAAACTCCCTGGACTCAGCAAAGGTCCCGGCAGACTGGAAAACTGCTAATGTAACACCCTTATTTAAAAAGGGCAGTAGACAGAAGGCTGGAAACTATAGACCGGTTAGCCTAACATCTGTGGTAGGTAAAATTTTGGAGTCCATTATTAAGGAGACAGTAACAGGACATTTGGATAACCATAATTTAATAGGACAAAGTCAGCATGGTTTTATGAACGGGAAGTCATGTTTGACAAATTTGCTGGAGTTCTTTGAGGAAGTAACATATAGGGTGGATAAAGGGGAACCAGTGGACGTAGTGTATTTAGACTTCCAAAAGGCATTTGACAAGGTGCCACACAAAAGATTATTGCTTAAGATAAAAAATCACGGGATTGGGGGTAATATTCTGGCATGGATAGAGGATTGGCTATCTAACAGAAGGCAGAGAGTTGGGATAAATGGTTCATTCTCAGACTGGCAATCAGTAACTAGTGGTGTTCCGCAGGGGTCAGTGCTGGGTCCCCAACTCTTTACAATCTATATTAACGATTTGGAGGAGGGGACCGAGTGTAACATATCAAAGTTTGCAGATGATACTAAGATGCGAGGGAAAGTACTGAGTGAGGAGGACATAAAAAACCTGCAAGGGGACATAGACAGTAAGTGGGCAGAGATTTGGCAGATGGAATACAATACTGGAAAGTGTGAGGTTATGCACTTTGGCAGGAAAAATCGTAGAGCAAGTTATTATCTTAATGGCAAGAAACTGGAAAGTACTGAAGTACAAAGGGATCTGGGGGTCCTGGTGCATGAAACTCAAAAGGTTAGTATGCAGGTGCAGCAAGTGATTAAGAAGGCCAATGGAATGTTGGCTTTCATTGCTAGGGGGATAGAATATAAACATAGGGAGGTATTGCTTCAGTTGTACAAGGTATTGGTGAGACCGCACCTGGAATACTGCATACAGTTTTGGTGTCCATACTTAAGAAAGGACATACTTGCTCTCGAGTCAGTACAGAGAAGGTTCACTCGGTTAATCCCGGGGATGAGGGGATGGACATATGAGGAGAGGTTGAGTAGATTGGGACTCTACTCATTGGAGTTCAGAAGAATGAGAGGCGATCTTATTGAAACATATAGGATTGTGAAGGGGTTGGATCGGGTGGATGCGGGGAGGATGTTCCCGATGATGGGTGAAACTAGAACTAGGGGGCATAGTCTTAGAATAAGGGGCTGCTCTTTCAAAACTGAGATGAGGTGGAACTACTTCACTCAGAGGGTGGGAGGTACATGGAATATGCTGCCCCAAAAAGCTGTAGAAGCTACATCATTACATAAATTTAAAACAGAAATAGACAGTTTCCTAGAAGTAAAGGGAATTAAGGGTTACGGGGAGCGGGCAGGAATTTGGACATGAGTCTAGGTTCGGATCGGTCATGGCCCTGTGGGTAGCGGAGCGGGCCCAGAGGCCGTGTAGCCTGATCCTGCTCCTATTTCGTGTGTCTAATTCTGTTAGATTCAGGAGATGGTTCTATGATAGTAGATTGGCGGTTAGGATCAGATCAGCCATGATCTTATTGAATGGCGGAGCAGGCTCGAGGGGCCGATTGGCCTACTCCTGCTCCTATTTCTTATGTTCTTATGTTCTTACAATCTAGGGAATTTTGTAAGATCAAAACCAATGCATCCACTATCTCTTCAGCCACCTCTTTTACAACCCTAGGATGTAGGCCGCCAGGTCCAGGGGATTTGTCGGCTTTTAGTCCCATTAGTTTTCCGAGTACCTTTTCTCTACTTATATTAATGACGTTAAGTTCCTCACCCTCATTACACCCTTGGTTCCCCACCATTGTTGCTGTGCTTTTTGTGTCTTCTACTGTGAAGACATTTTTTTAATGTTTCTGCTATTTTCTTATTCCCCATAATAATTTCTGCTGCCTCAGCCTCTAACATAGAAACATAGAAGATAGGAGGAGGAGTAGGCCATTTGGCCCCTCGAGCCTGCTCCGCCATTCAATGAGATCATGGCTGATCATCCAAACTCAGTACCCTGTCCCTATAGAAACATAGGCTAAACCTATTACAACACAGTCCAAGCAGAATCTATTACCTGTGAACCAACAGCTTCAAATATCTGATTAATCATTCCAGTAAAATATTTGCATTCACAGTGGAAGATAAGCTGTTTTACCTCTACGATAGATGGGTTCATGTTCCGGAATATGCAGAGCCAGTATACACACGCCTGCCTTGTACTGAAGGGTCTGCAATGTTAAAAACAATGTTTGGCAGGTTTTCTCAATTACAAAAATGAATCTGACCAGCACAAGTCAAATGAGGAATATCCGGGGGCAGTAGATGACACACGGTCCAAACACCCAGTCCCCAGGTTTGACACATACCGTACACTACTCTGCCCATCTTACCTTCAGCCGCCTGTTCAGCCATTCATTACACACCACATTCAGTGTTCTCGCAGCTCTGTACATGTGTACATATGTTGGAAAGTACAGGGGCTGCACTGTGGTACAAAGCAGTAACATAGTGAGGGATTGAGATGACAACACAAAAAAACAGGTTTTAGCTGTTTATTGATATCTTCTCAACCCTGAGATAAGACAGATCCTGACTACACACTCCAGCCTGTTGGTCTTACTATTACATACAGGACTTACATGGGCAGCTTTATTCCTTTTCATCAGCATCGTGACATACAACTCAAAGTACAGTGAGATAAGGTAGCAGCTGGTGTGAATGGGGGGCTAGAGGGAGGACAATGATGAGGAGGAGATAGGTTCTTGTGACCAATTCCCCACATGGTCAGCTCTCAATCATACAGAGGCTAGCTGCTTCCCTGCATTTATATAGTGCCTTTCACGACCACCGGACTTCTCAAAGCACTTTACAGCCAATTAAGTACTTTTTTTGAAGTGGAGTCACTGTTGCAATGTAGGAAAGGGACCAACATTTACTTTTGCTACTCTTTTCCTTTTTACATACTTGTAGAAACTCTTACAATCTGCTTTTATATTTCTTACTAGTTTTCTCTCATTCTATCTTTTCCCTTTTTATCAATTTTTGGTCACCCTTTACTGGTTTCTGAAACTCTCCCAATCCTCAGGCTTACTATTATTCTTTGCAACATTATAAGCTTCTTCTTTCAATCTAATGTTATCCTTAACTTCTTTAGTTAGCCACGGTTGGATCACTTTTCCTGTGGAGTTTTTGTTTCTCAATGGAATGTATTTTTGTTGAGAATTATGAAATATTTCTTTAAATGCTAGCCACTGCTTATCTACCGCCATATCTTTTAATCTATTTTTCCAATCTACCTTAGCTAACTCGCCACTCATACCTATGCAATAGGCTTTATTTAAGTTTAAGACTCTAGTTTTGGACTGAGGCAAGTGTCTCTCAAAATTAACATAAAATTCTATTATATTATGATCACTCTGCCCCAGAGGATCCTTTACTATGAGATTGCTAATTAACCCTGTCTCATTACACAACACATGATCTAAAATAGCCTGTTCCCTGGTTGGTTCCATGACATATTGTTTTAGGAAACTGTCCCAAATGCATCCCATGAACTCATCCTCCAGACTACCTTTGCCAATTTGATTTGTCCATTCTATATGAAGATTAAAGTCCCCCAAGATTATTTCATTATTTTTGTTGCAAGCTCCTGCTATTTCTTGATTAATATTCTGTCCAACGGTTTAGCTACGGTTAGGGGGCCTATATACTACTACCAGTGTTTTCTACCCCTTGTGATTCCTTAGCTCCTTATTCTACTTCCTGATCTTCCGAGTCGAGATCATTTCTCACTTCCGTTTTTCAAAATGACGGCCACGGGATCTTTTACGCCCCCCCAAGATGGCAGAGGGGGCCTTGGTTTAACGTCATATCCGAAAGATGTCACCGCTGATAGAGCAGCTCTCCCTCAGTACTGCCCTGGAGTGTCAGCCTAGATTACGTGCTCAAGTCTCCAGAGTGGGACTCAAACCGACGACCTTCTGACTCTTACTCCCTGTAAGGGCGGGAGCGGGGACTGCAGGGAGGATGAGCAACCTGGCCACAGCACCGTGGTACAGGGGGCCATTCAAGTGGAGGGAGTAAAAAGAAATGTTGTAGTGGTAGGGGATAGCATCATTAGGGGGATAGATAGGGTTCTCTGCAATCAAGAGCGGGAGTCCCGAAGGCTGTGTTGCCTGCCCGGTGCCAGGGTTAAGGACATCTCTTCTGGGCTGGAAAGAAACTTGGAGTGGGAGGGGGAGGATCCAGTTGTCATGGTCCATGTTGGTACAAACGATGTAGATAGGACAAGGAAGACGGTTCTGTTAAAGGAGTATGAGCAGCTAGGGGTCAAATTAAAAAACAGAACCTCAAGGGTAATAATCTCTGGGTTATTACCTGAGCCACGAGCGAATTTGGCTAGGATAAATAAAATTAAAGAGTTAAATGCGTGGCTCAAAGACTGGTGTGGGAGAAATGGGTTTTGCTTCTTGGGACACTGGCACCAATACTGGGACAGGAGGGAGCTGTTCCATTGGGACGGACTCCACTTGGCCAGTGCTGGGACTAGAGTCCTGGCGAATCATATAACTAGGGCTGTAGAGAGGACTTTAAACTAATAAGTGGGGGGGAGGTTTCTAGAGAGCAAATAATAGAAATGAGAACAGAGAAGGTCATAGACTTAGGTAGCAGCGGGGGAATTAAAAAACAGAACATGTCAGGAAGGGACAGAAGGTATGGAGTAAAAAGTAAAGTACTAAAAATGGAAAAAACAGGAACTAAGTGTTACAAAACATATTTGAAAGTTCTTCATCTGAATGCACGTAGCATTCGTAACAAAATGAATGAGTTAACGGCACAAATAACGACATATGGGTATGATCTTGTGGCCATTACAGAAACATGGCTGCAGGGTGACCATGACTGGGAATTAAACATACCAGGTTATTTAACAATCAGGAAGGACGGGCAGGAAGGGAGAGGAGTTGGGGTGGCTATGTTAATAAAGGAAGGAATCACTATAATACAGAGAAATGATATTGGGTCAAAGGAGCAGGATAGTGAAACAGTTTGGGTGGAGATAAGGAATAATAAGGGGAAAAAAACACTAGTGGGTGCAGTCTATAGGCCTCCGAACAATTGCAACTCTGTTGGACGGAGTATTAATCAGGAAATAGTTGAGGCTTGTAATAAGGGAACAGCTATAATTATGGGGGATTTTAATGATCATATTAACTGGACAAATCAAATTGAGCAGAGCAGCCTTGAGGATGAGTTCATTGAGTGTATTAGGGATGGGTTTCTTGAGCAGTATGTAACTGAACCGACCAGGGGGCAAGCAACCTTAGATTTGGTCCTGTGTAATGAGACAGGATTAATTAAAAATGTCCTAGTAAAGGATCCCCTTGGAATGAGTGACCATGACATGGTTGAATTCCATATTCAATTAGAGGGTGAGAAGCTTGGATCTCAAACAAGCGTGCTGAGCTTGAATAAAGGAGACTATGAAGGTATGAGAGATGAATTGATTAAAGTGGACTGGGAAAATAGATTAAAGGGTAAGACGGTACATGATCAGTGGTGTACATTTAAGGAGTTATTTTACAACTTCCAAAAAATATATATTCCACTGAGGAAAAAAGGGTGTAAAAGAAAAGACAGCCATCCGTGGCTAAGTAAAGTAATTAAGGATAGTATCCGACTAAAAACAAGGGCATATAAGGTAGCCAAATCTAGTGGGAGGATGGAAGATTGGGAAGTCTTTAAAAGACAGCAAAAAATAACTAAAAGATTGGTTAAGAAAGGGAAGATAGATTATGAAAGTAAATTAGCAAAAAATATAAAAACAGATAGCAAAAGTTTCTATAGTTATATAAAAAGAAAAAGGGTGGCTAAAGTAAATGTTGGTCCCTTAGAGGATGAGACTGGGAAATTAATGGTGGAAAACATGGAGATGGCAAAAACACTGAACAATTATTTTGTATCAGTCTTTACAGTAGAGGACACTAAGAATATCCCAACACTGGACAAACAGGGGGCTCTAGGGGGGGAGGAACTAAATACGATTAAAATCACTAAGGAAGTGGTACTTGGTAAAATAATGGGACTCAAGGCGGATAAATCCCCTGGACCTGATGGCTTGCATCCTAGGGTCTTGAGGGAAGTGGCGGTAGGGATTGTGGATGCATTGGTAATAATTTTCCAAAACTCCCTGGACTGAGCAAAGGTCCCGGCAGATTGGAAAACTGCTAATGTAACACCCTTATTTAAAAAGGGTAGTAGGCAGAAGGCTGGAAACTATAGACCTGTTAGCCTAACATCTGTGCTTGGTAAAATGTTAGAGTCCATTATTAAGGAGACAGTAACAGGACATTTGGATAAACATAATTTAATAGGACAAACTCAGCATGGTTTCATGAAGGGGAAGTCATGTTTGACAAATTTGCTTGAGTTTTTTGAGGAATTAACATACAGGGTGGATAAAGGGGAACCAGTGGACGTAGTGTATTTAGACTTCCAAAAGGCATTTGACAAGGTGCCACACAAAAGATTATTGCTCAAGATAAAAAATCACGGGATTGGGGGTAATATTCTGGCGTGGGTGGAGGATTGGCTCTCTAAAAGAAAGCAGAGAGTTGGGATAAATGGTTCGTTCTCAGACTGGCAACCAGTAACTAGTGGTGTTCCGTGGGGGTCAGTGCTGGGTCCCCAACTCTTTACAATCTATATTAACGATTTGGAGGAGGGGACCGAGTGCAACATATCAAAGTTTGCAGATGATACAAAGATGGGACGGAAAGTAGTGAGTGAGGAGGACATAAAAAATCTGCAAAGGGACATAGACAGGCTAAGTAAGTGGGCAGAGATTTGGCAGATGGAATACAATACTGGAAAGTGTGAGGTTATGCACTTTGGCAGGAAAAATCATAGAGCAAGTTATTATCTTAATGGCAAGAAACTGGAAAGTACTGTAGTACAAAGGGATCTGTGGGTCCTGGTGCACGAAACTCAAAAAGTTAGTATGCAGGTGCAGCAAGTGATCAAGAAGGCCAATGGAATGTTGGCTTTTCTTGCTAGGGGGATGGAATATAAAAACAGGGAGGTATTGCTGCAGCTGTACAAGGTATTGGTGAGACCGCACCTGGAATACTGCATAGAGTTTTGGTGTCCATACTTAAGAAAAGACATACTTGCTCTCGAGGCAGTACAAAGAAGGTTCACTCGGTTAATCCCGGGGATGAGGGGGTGGACATATGAGGAGAGGTTGAGTAGATTGGGACTCTACTCATTGGAGTTCAGAAGAATGAGAGGCGATCTTATTGAAACATATAAGATTGTGAAGGGGCTTGATCGGGTGGATGCGGTGAGGATGTTCCCAATGATGGGTGAAACTAGAAGTAGGGGGCATAATCTTAGAATAAGGGGCTGCTCTTTCAAAACTGAGATGAGGAGAAACTTCTTCACTCAGAGGGTGGTAGGTTTGTGGAATTTGCTGCCCCAGAAAACTGTGGAAGCTACATCATTAAATAAATTTAAAACAGAAATAGATAGTTTCCTAGAAGTAAAGGGAATTAAGGGTTACGGGGAGCGGGCAGGAAATTGGACATGAGTCTAGGTTCGGAATGGTCATGGCCCTGTGGGTAGTGGAGTGGGCCCAGGGGCCGTGTAGCCTGGTTCTGCTCCTACTGTGTTCTAATTCTGTGTTAGATTTCAGGAGATGGTTTTATTCCTGTTCCTGGCTGGGGTGGAGATCGCCTTTACAGAAGGTAAGTACTGTAGAAAATATAGGGACAGAGTGATCTCCTGGAAGAATTTCGATCGCCTAGATGGGTCGGAGAGGAATTTCCCAGATTTTTTTCTCCCAAATTGGCCATTGGGTCTTTTATCTGGTTTTTCGCCTCTCCCGGGAGATCACATGGGTTCGGGTGGATGGAGAGTGATAGAAGATTTGAGGTTAGGATCAGATCAGCCATGATCTTATTGAATGGCGGAGCAGGCTCGAGGGGCCGATTGGCCTACCCCGCTCCTATTTCTTATGTTCTTATGTTTCTTATGTTCTAGAGGTGAGAGTGTCGCCCACTGAGCCGAGGCTGAGCCCTCTTAAACTCCAGCCTAGTTACTGGGGTTATCAGCATCTTCAAACCGCCCCCCACCCCACCAACCCCGTAATTGCCATTATTAACACAGAACAGTCCTTCATGTGATTAACAGCAGAATGGGACCAGTGCGCTCAGGTGTGAACTCGCTGGTGTCTCAGCAGGCGAGTTGAACTGGTGAATTCCTTTTCACACACTGAGCAGGTGAACAGCCTCTCCCCGGTGTGCAGTCGCTGGTGTCTCACCAGGTGCGATGACTGACCAAACCTCTTCCCGCAGCGAGAGCAGCTGAACGGCCTCTCCCTGGTGTGGATTCGTCGATGCTTCTTCAGGCCCTTGGAGCATTTGAAACTCTTGTCGCAGTCGGAACATTTAAACGGCCTCTCGTCAGTGTGAACCAGCTGGTGTTCTCGCAGAGAGGTGAGACGAGTGAATCCTTTCCCGCACTCGGAGCAGGTGAACGCCCTCTCGTCAGTGTGGACTCGCTGGTGCAGCAGTAGAGAGGAGGGACGAGTGAATCCTTTCCCGCACTCGGAGCAGGAGAATGGCCTCTCGTCAGTGTGAACCAGCTGGTGTTCCCGCAGAGAGGTGAGACGAGTGAATCCTTTCCCGCACTCGGAGCAGGTGAACGTCCTCTCGTCAGTGTGAACTCGCTGGTGCAGCCGCAGAGAGGAGGGATGAGTGTATCCTTTCCCGCACTTGGAGCAGGAGAACGGCCTCTCGTCAGTGTGAACCAGCTGGTGTATCAGCAGGGTGGAGGAGAGAGTGAATCCCTTCCCACACACGGACAGGTGAACGGCCTCTCCCCGGTGTGAACACGCTTGTGTATCAACAGCTGGCAAGACTGGTTAAACCTCTTCTCACAGTGAGAGCAGGCAAACGTCTTCTCCCCGGTGTGAACTCGCCGGTGTCTCAGCAGAATGGATTGTGTAGTGAATCCCTTCCCGCACACTGAGCAGGTGAATGGCCTCTCCCCGGTGTGAACTCGCCGGTGTCTCAGCAGAATGGATTGTGTAGTGAATCCCTTCCCGCACACTGAGCAGGTGAACGGCCTCTCCCCGGTGTGAACTCGCCGGTGTCTCAGCAGAGCGGATTGTTCAGTGAATCCCTTCCCGCACACGGAGCAGGTGAACGGCCATTTCACAGAGTGACTGCGTTGATGAGTCTCCAGCTCGGAAAGGCAACTGAATCCCTTCCCGCATTCCCGACATTTGCACGGACTCTCCTCGCTTTGGTTACACTTGTGCCTCCCCAGGCTGCTCGTTCGGTTGAATCCACGTCCACACACAAGACACGTGTGCAGTTTGCCCGCACTCTGATTGCTGCTTTCCGCTTCCATATGTCGATGATATTCAGGTCCTGATGAATCGAGTGACTCTGTCAGATCTTCGTGTGAAGTTTGCGTTAAGCTGCCCATCTGTAATTCCTCCCCTTGCAGGAGACGGTAAAAGAGGTTTATATAAGTAATTAATGTAAATACAGGAGAGAAAATAAAGAAAGACTGGCCTTTATACAGTGCCTTTCACGACCAACGGTTTTACAGCCAATGAAGTACTTTCTGAAGTGTAGTCGCTGTTGTAATGTGGGAAACACTGCAGCCAATTTACATGATAAATAATGGCCAGGACACCGGGGATAACTCTCCTGCCCTTCTTCAAAATAATGGGATCTTTTATGTCCACCTGAACGTGTCTTCCGAAAGACAGCCCTCTGACAGTGCGGCACTCCCTCAGTGCTGCCCCTCCGACAGTGCAGCGCTCCCTCAGTACTGCCCCTCCGACAGTGCGGCGCTCCCTCAGTACTGCCCCTCCGACAGTGTAGCACTCCTTCAGTACAACCCCTCCGACAGTGCAGCACTCCTTCAGTACAGCCCCTCCGACAGTGCAGTGCTCCCTCAGTACTGCCCCTCCGACAGTGCAGCGCTCCCTCAGTACTGTCCCTCCGACAGTGCAACGCTCCCTCAGTACTGCCCCTCCGACAGTGCAGAGCTCCCTCAGTACTGTCCCTCCAACAGTGCGTAGCTCCCTCAGTACTGTCCCCCGACAGTGCAGCACACCCTCAGTACTGCCCCTGCGACAGTGCGGCGCTCCCTCAGTACTGCCCCTGCGACAGTGCGGCGCTCACTCAGTACTGCCCCTCCGACAGTGCGGCGCTCCCTCAGCACCGCACTGGAGTGTCAGCCTCGCTTTATATGCTCAAGTCCCTGGAGCGGGATTTGAACCCACAACCTTCTGACTCTGCTATCCACTGAGCCACAGCTGACTCCAGTCTTTTACACAGTTTCATCATAACTTCCTTGCTTTTGCACTCTACGCCTCTCCTAAAGCAAGGGAGAGTTATGATGAATTGTTAAACAGTTTTTTTTGCAGAGTGACCAAGGCTGTCTGTAGGAAACAATTTTACATTTGAAAGAAGCTTGTATTGTGAAGCTTGTGCCCCTTTGCCAGGCCCGCTGCCTGCGGCCCCACTCCCAGATTCCAGCCCCAGCTCTGTGCTGCCTGCGGCCCCTCTCCCAGATTCCAGCCCCAGCTCTGTGCTGCCTGCGGCCCCTCTCCCAGATTCCAGCCCCAGCTCTGTGCTGACTGAGCTGCTCTCACCTGGGGACAGCGCGTCACAATCGGGCCCCAGCCTCAGCGCCGGAGGAAGGTCCCGCCCCCTTGCCGCGCCGCCATTCGTTGGAGGACCAGGCCGCCCAGTTCAGTCCTCCCAGCTCAGCCCTCTTCCGATTGGTCAGCACTCCTGTCAGTCAGAATCACATTGCTCCGGCTCACTCCGCCCCCCCGCGCGGCTCAATCCGCTCCGTTCGGCGCCCGCGTAGGTCCCGCCCGCCCGACTCTCAGGTTTGGTTTTTCTCGTCCTTTAATTTATAATCTCGCTCTCCGCTCCCCCCTCACCTCGATTTAAATCGATTCCCCAACACTTTACTTTACCCCGGCCGCTGATTCCGCCTCTTCCCCGGGCCCGGCCTTCCGTCTGCTCCCCGGAGGCCCCGCACAGGCGCACTGGCAGCCTGGTGTTGTGGTGAGGGGCCGAATGAGCATGCGCGGCCCTGCCTCTCCACATTTAAAGGGACATCCACCCCCTCCACATTTAAAGAGACACCCACCCCCTCCACATTTAAAGGGACACCCTCTCCCTCCACATTTAAAGGGACACCCACCCCCTCCACATTTAAAGGGACACCCACCCCCCTCCACATTTAAAGGGACACCCTCCACATTTAAAGGGACACCCACCCCCTCCACATTTAAAGGGACACCCACCCCCTCCACATTTGAAGGGACACCCACCTCCTCCACATTTAAAGGGACTCCCTCCCCCCCTCTCATGTCCACTACTGTGGAGGAGGAATTATGGTTTCCTGGACCAATATGTCGAGGAACCAACCAGAGATCAGGCCATCTTAGACTGGGTATTATGTAACGACAAAGGATTAATTAGCAATCTTGTTGTACAAGGCCCCTTGGGTCGGAGTGATCATAATATGATAGAATTCTTCATTAAGATGGAGAATGAAGTTGTTGACTCAGAGACTAGGGTCCTAAATTTAAATAAAGGAAACTACGATGGTCTGAGGAGCGAGTTGGGTAGGATTGATTGGGGAATGTCACTCAAAGGGTTGACGGTGGATAGGCAATGGCAAACATTCAAAGACCGCATGGATGAACTACAGAAGTTGTTCACCCCAGTTTGGCACAAAAATAAAACAAAAAAGGTGACTCAACCGTGGCTAACAAGGGAAATTAGGGATAGCATAAGATGCAAGGAGAGGACACATAAATTGGCCAGAAAAAGCAGTAAACCTGAGGATTGGGATCAGTTTAGGATTCAACAAAGGAGTACAAAGGGATTAATTATGAAGGGGAAAATAGAATATGAGAGTAAGCTTGCAGGGAACATAAAAACTGACTGTAAAAGCTTTTATAGATATGTGAAGAGAAAACGAACATAAGAACATAAGAAGTAGGAGCAGAAGTAGTCCATACGGCCCCTCGGGCCTGCTCCGCCATTCAATAGGATCATGGCTGATCCAAATCTAGACTCACGTCCACTTCCCTGCCCACTCCCCATGACCCCTAATTCCCTTATCAGTTAGGAAACTGTCTATCACAGTTTTAAATTTATTTAATGTCGCAGCTTCCACAGCTATCTGAGGTAGCAAATTCCATAGATTTACTACCCTCTGAGTGAAGAAGTTTCTCCTCATCTCAGTTTTGAAACAGCAGCCCCTTATTCTAAGATTATGCCCCCTAGTTCTAGTCTCACCCATCAGTGGAAACATTCTCCCCGCATCCACCCAATCAAGCCCCCTCATAATCTTATATGTTTCGATAAGATCGCCTCTCATTCTTCTGAATTCCAATGAGTAGAGGCCCAACCTACTCAACCTTTCCTCATAAATCAACCCCCTCATCTCCGGAATCAACCGAGTGAACCTTCTCTGAACTGCCTCAAGAGCAAGTATATCTTTTCTTAAATATGGAAACCAAAACTGTACGCAATATTCCAGGTGTGGCCTCACCAGTACCCTGTATAACTGAAGCAAGACTTCCCTGCTTTTATACTCCAGCCCCCAAGCAATAAAAGCCAAGATTCCATTGGACTTCCTGATCACCTGCTGTACCTGCATACTAACCTTCTGTGTTTCATGCACCAGGACCCCCAGATCCCTTTGTACTGTAACACTTTGCAGTTTCTCTCCATTTAGATAATAACTTGCTCTTTGATTTTTTCTGCCAAAGTACATAACCTCACACTTTCCAACATTATATTCCATCTGCCAAATTTCTGCCCACTCACTTAGCCTGTCTATGTCCTTTTGCAGGTTTTTTATGTCCTCCTCACTCACTGCTTTCCCTCCCATCTTTGTATCGTCAGCAAACTTGGATATGTTGCACTCGGTCCTCTCCTCCAAATCGTTAATATAGATTGTAAAGAGTTGGGGTCCCAGCACTGACCCCTGCAGAACACCACCAGTTACTGATTGCCAACCCGAGAATGAACTATTTATCCCAACTCTCTGTTTTCTGTTAGATAGCCAATCTTCCACCCATGCCAGTATATTACCCCCAATCCTGTGATTTTTTATCTTGTGCAGTAATCTTTTGTGTGGCACCTTGTCACATGCCTTTTGGAAGTCCAAATACACCACATCCACTGGTTCCCCTTTATTCACTCTGTTTGTTACATCCTCAAAGAATTCGAGCAAATTTGTCAAACATGACTTCCCCTTTATAAAACCATGCTGACTCTGTCCGATTAAATTATGCTTATCCAAATGTCCTGTTACTGCTTCCTTAATAATGGACTCCAACATTTTACCAACCACAGATGTTAGGCTAACTGGTCAATAGTTTCCAGCTTTTTGTCTACGTCCCTTTTTAAATAAGGGCGTAACATTAGCAGTTTTCCAACCTGCTGGGACCTTGCCTGAATCCAGGGAGTTTTGGAAAATTACCACCAATGCATCCGCAATCCCCACCGCTACCTCTCTCAAGACCCTAGGATGTAAGCCATCAGGGCCAGGGGATTTATCCGCCTTAAGTCCCATTATCTTACTGAGTACTGTGGAAATGTGAATAAAATGGACGATGAATTGGCTTACAAAAATGGCTTTGCACAAGGAAAGTCAGATTAGATTAAAGAGCAGCCCCAGCTTTGCAAAGTGCAAAGCTAGCAGAAAAGAGAGACACCTGCCCCAGCCTGCGGCCAAGTGTTAACGAGCAATAAAGGTCACTGAAAGGGCTTAACTGCTAGCTAGAAGATGACTGACTAGCTATTGTGCGGTGCCCAATCACGATCCGGTACTTCAGGAAGGCATATGCAGCAGTGAGCCCACTCAGGACTTGCCCGCCAGACTGAAGACCAGATCATGGCCAAACTGAAAGGGCTTAAGTGATCCCCATTGGAGAACGCTTGTTGCCAGGGAAGTGATGTAATGACCCTTGTCCCACTGTATAAAAGGGGCTTCCCTACCGGTATTCGCTCTTAGCCAGAAGACGTGTGGATCATCAAGAGAGTCAGACACCTCCCGGGGACGTAAATGCTGGCAACACGTGCCTAACCCGGTGTGACTCTCGGGACACGAATGTACTGTAAAAGACCTCAATATACTGTGTGACCACTGCGAACAGTTGGAAGTAATAAAATGTTGTTTTAACTCTCCGAACCCTCGAGCCTGAAATCATTCTTCGTACTACGGAACTCAAGACGAGGACCAGGAAAACCCGGTTCTAACAACTTGGCGTAATCGGCAGGATCGCAAGACATCAAGAAAGGGGAAAAAGGTAAGCACTATAATTTATTGTGCCCTTTTTGCACCCTGTCTCTGCGATCTTTATTGAACGAACCAACCGGGTAGCGTACCCTCTGGCTGGTGGTTAATGGAGCACAGTGTCCCATTGCTAGCACGCGACAGAGTCCAGGACTCTGATCTATCGATAAACTTATTCGTTAAGTCTACGACCTGTGGCAACATGACAGAACCAAGTAAAAAACCAACGACGGAAAAAGGAGGCAAAGCCCCTCCCGAAACCACGTTAGAAGAAATAGTAATCCAACTTAAACAGTATATAGAAAGTACATTCGATGTCCCACAACATGAATATAATATCGAACAAAAATTTGGTGCCTCAAAAGGACAATGGTCCCTTGATGATATAAAAAGAGCATGGGGCAAGACCACCCGTATGAAAGGAGGGAAAAGAAAAACGGGCTGGGTATTGGCCACCTTGAAACAGTGTAGGCACAGAGGAGAAATAACTCGGAAGGCGGCAGAGGCCAAAGAAAAAGAACAAAAAACAGCTCTCCATGAACAGATAACAAAATACAAAACCGAGTTAGAGAAACACCAAAAATGCCTTGAAAAAGCAAACGAAAGAGCAGAAAAGTGGAAGGCAAAAATCAAGAAGGAAAGGGAGGCACACAGGGAAAGCCCAAAAGTGGTGACGATTACCCCGACGCCCTTGTACCCTACCTATCCTGCAGCCCCCCCTACAGCCCCTCCGGCATATGAACAGCCCACGCCCCAACCCCGATCAAACGAAGCCCATATTGCTAAAATAAATACTCCTCTTACGGACTCATCAGACGAAGAAGATATAACCGAGAAACCACCCCCACGCCTTGCCCCCATCAGGTTACAAAAACATGAAGTAGGCGGCCGAAATCTCCGAATTTATACCTATTACCCGGCCAACCCAAAAGATATAGATCAATGGGCAACTGATATGCCGCACCCAAAGAAAAGCGGAGTAAAAGCCTGGCAGTTCTTGGAACGAAAAAGAACAATCTATAACCTGCACCCATTTGATGGATGCCAGGTTATAGCAGTAGTAGTTAGCGCAAGAGAGTCGGCCGCCCTGACGGCAATAGTAAATATGGCCGTCACCAGACGAGCAAACGCCCTACTTAACGCAGCCAGACAAGCACACCAAGCGGCATTAGCGGCGCACCAAGCAGCCAACCCACCTCCAGCTGCCGGAGCCGCACTCCCTGCCGTACCACCTCCAGCTCCACCAGTCCTAATAGTCCCCCCTGACCTAGCTATGATAGAATCAGAAGCCGATAGGACAGAAGGGTGGACGGCCATTAGAAATTGGCTACAGGAAAGGGGCCCGACCAATCCAGACTGGTCCAAAATAGCCTCCTGTGTCCAAAAAGAAAAAGAAGACCCCAATGACTTCGCCGTTCGTTTCGCTAACCAGTGGGTAGAGTACTCTGGCATGGGACAGAATACCGAAGCAGAGGTGGATGCCTGCACCCATGAACCATTGAAAAATGCATTTATGAATGGTTTGAGACCTGACCTGGCAAAATTGGTAAAATTAACAATGGCAAACTGGAAAACAAACGCAGTTTCTTTTGCGAACCTGACCCAACAAGCCGTAACCCAGGATAGAGAACACTGTGCCAATCTCCGAGTCATGAAACTAAACCCCCCGGAGCAAGCAAGCTCTGCACCCCCCTCGGGAAACCCAGATAAGAAACCAGGCACTTGCTACAAATGTGGGAAAGAGGGACACTGGGCTAGAACATGCCGAGTGGGCAACAGGGGTAGAGGAAGAAGCAATAACGGAGGAAGAGGTGGGGAGGACAATGGCAAGGACAGGCAGTCCCAGATAATCAACCCGGCACAAATCCGTGGCAGACCCTGGGCGCCGCCGGCCTGTATGACACCCAGACAATTACCCCCTCCCCACCAACCCTTAGCCCTGGAGAGATGGCGATGGTAGAAATGTACCGGAACTCAAACTCCACCAGAAGGGAAACCTTCGATAGCATGGCCCGACAGCAAGCAAAAAAACAATAGACCCCACCAACGAACCCCCGAAGGTAGAGGTACCTTGGCAACTGAGAGCTTTAATCACCCAAGCCAGGGACGGCCTCTATATGACTTTGTTGGTGGGAAAAACAGATAACTCACCCCCACTGAAAGTAGACTGCCTATTGGACACAGGAGCAGAATTGACGGTCTTCCCCACACAATATGCCCAAGACTGCCCGCTAGATGGGAAAACTGAGAAAGCCTTAGGGGCCAGTGGAGAAGACATCATCTTACATAGAACCCACAAAATGACCTTGTGTTTCGGCCCCCATGAAACAAGGGAACATATATGGATTGGACCCGTCACCGCCCCCATCATAGGCTTGGACATATTGACAAAGCTAGACTTTAGCCTACACTTCACTGGGAATGGAGACATAGGCTGGACGATCCTAAACAGCCCCCGCAGGATAAGAGCTGTGAAAGAGAATAGTAAGGACGAGTGGGGACTGAAGGACCATCCTATCTGGGCGCGAGATAAATATGTGTGCGGAACCCTACGGATAGACCCCGTAACGTTCACAGGGAAGCCACCACCTTCCACAAAACAGTACCCTATAAGCCCCGCCGCCATTTTGCCTATAATCGAACAATTAGAAAAACGAGGGGTGTTAATTAAGACACACTCTGCCTCCAACAGTCCCGTGTGGCCAGTGGTAAAATCCAATGGACAATGGCGACTGACCATGGATTATCGAAAGGCCAACGAGTGCATAGAACAAAAGACCCAATTGGTGGCGGACCCATCAGTTATCTTTAACTCCTTGGGATCTGAGGAAGAAATCTTCTCAGTAATAGATATGGCCAATGGCTTTTGGGCCGTACCCTTAGCCAAAGAGGTGCAGCCGTGGTTCGCCTTTACGGTAAACCAACAACAGTACACCTGGACAAGGATGCCACAGGGCTTCCACAGTAGTCCTACGGTGTACCACCGAGCGATACAGACGGACCTATGAACACTGCCCCCTCTGGAATCTACGGTGATCCAATATGTAGATGATATCCTTATAGCCTCAAAAACAAAAGAGCAACACCAAAAAGATCTTCTGATAATCCTAGGGCACCTAGAGCGGGCAGGACACAGAGCAACGTGGGATAAAGCACAGATTAATAGAACCACAGTCACATACCTAGGACAACAGATATCCAAGGGAAATAGGGGACTGACGGAGGATAGAAAAAAGGCAATTCAAATGGCCGCATGCCCACGAACTGTAAAAGCCCTGAGATCATTTCTAGGCCTGTGTAACTTCAGCCGCCTCTGGATAGAATCATACAGCCAAAAAGCGCAGCCTTTGACCAAACTGCTAAAGGACAATCCGGGTTCCAGGGATCAGATCGCATTAAACCCAGAGCAAATGCGGACGTTCGAAGAACTGAAGCGCGCTCTATGTAGTGCACCGGCTTTAGCCATTCCCGATGCGCGGATGCCATTCCGCCTCTATGTACACGAAAAGGACGGCTATATGACAGCAGTACTAACCCAGGCCCACGGAGATAGACACAGGCCCGTAGGATACTATAGTACCCAGTTGGATTTGGTGGCCCAAGGATGGGGTAACTGTCTGAGAGCTATGCAAGCAACCTGCCTAGCAATAGAAGTTACAGCCCCGGTAGTTTTATCACAAAAGCTGGTGGTCCAATGCCCGCACACCGTCCATGCCATGTTAGGAATGAATAAGGTAGCTCAAGTGACCGCCTCTCGATGGACCCGATGGACCACGATTATGGAAACAGATAATTTGACCATTACTAAATCCGGGCCGGGCAATCCAGCAAGCATGATTACCCTGACAAACCCCGAAGAACTAGAAAGTGATCACGACTGTGTAAACCTGTTAGATGCCACGCAGCAGAGGGCTGAGACGCAGGAACTACCCTTACACAATCCCGAAATGGTCCTTTACACGGATGGGTCATCCTTTGTGGAAAAAGGAACCCGATTGGCAGGGTGGGCGGTTACAACAGAATTCGCAGTAGTACGAGCAGGAAGTATGGGAGGAGGGGCCTCAGCACAACAGGCAGAACTAGTCGCCCTCACCCAAGCCTGTCTCTATGCTCGAGACAAGACGGCCAATATATATACCGATTCTAGATATGCCTTTGGCATCGCTCATGACTTTGGACAATTATGGAAACAAAGAGGTTTTCTGACAGCTGCAGGTACACCCATAAAAAATGGAAGCGAGGTAACAGCATTAATGGAGGCCATCCAGTTACCCGAAGAAGTGGCCATACTAAAATGTAAGGGCCATAGCAAAGAAGATACCCCTGAAGCTAGGGGCAACGCTAGGGCAGACAAAGTAGCAAAACACGCCGCCCGTACCATTACCCCCCCCAACACCCCAGGTGCGATATATCACGACAAACAACGACCAAGGGGACATCCTACTAATGCAAAGAGAGACCCCAAGGGAGGAACAATGGACATGGTTAGAAAATGGGTTGCAACCCAATAGAGATGGCATATGGCAACATCTTAAAACGGGAGCAGTAGGATGCCCAAAGAAACTGATGCCGTTTTTGGCCCAACAAATACACTCGTGTGGACACATAGCCGCACAGCAAATGACAGCCAGATTCCAGAGAAACTGGTGGGCAAAAGGGTTTCGAATTCAAGCTCAAAGAATAGTGGAGCAATGTGTGACATGCCAGAAAGTAAATCCTGGACAAAAAATTGAAGTACCAATGTTAAAAGCACCTGCTCCGGCAGGGCCCTTCCAACATTTACAGGTCGACTATATTTCCTTGCCAAAATGTCAGGGATATACAGATGTATTGGTGATAGTCGATTGCTTTTCACGATGGATTGAAGCCACCCCAGTTTGAAGCGCCACCGCTGCTCCAACCGCGAAAGTCTTGTGTAAAGATTACATTCCTAGATGGGGCGTGCCCTTATGTATTGACTCAGACCAAGGCACACATTTTACGGGGGAAATAATTAAAGAACTTTGCAGACTACTACAAATACAATGGTCATTGCATTGCCCATACCACCCCCAATCATCGGGACAAGTGGAAAGAGCAAACAGGACAATTAAACAACGGCTCACTAAGTACCACTCTGAAGGAGTGCCATGGCCTCAGGCCCTACCCCTTGTCCTATGTAGTATTCGAGCCACCCCGAATAGGACCACTGGACTCAGCCCCTATGAGGTCGTTACCGGTAGACCAATGTCGCTACCCGGAACAATAGATCTACGTAGGGCTGACATTCATCTTCTAAGTGACACAGTACTAAAGTATTGCAAAGATCTAACAGATGCTGTCAGTTTTGCTTCCCAACAGGTCAGCGCAGCTTGGCAAGAACCCCCACCGGGAGGACACAGTTTAGTCCCCGGGCTACAAGTTTGGGTAAAGAAAATAAAGCCAGCCCCCCTGGAAGACAAGTGGGAAGGTCCGTATGTCATCCTGTTGACCACAGGAGCAGCCGTGAAAGTACAAGGAAAGAAGGCTTGGATACACGCGTCACACGTGAAAAGAGATACGACAGGAGCCCCAAAAGAAGAATAAATTGGACTTATTGTGTATCATGATTCCCATCAACATATTGCTAACCATCTCCTTTACCCCTTTTCTAACATGGGTAGGAGGCATAGAGAATAACTTATTTTATCGGACCCACCTACAGATACACGGAGACCGGAGTGTATGCTACCCCCTGGCCACATCAGTGGAATCCTTGTTTGCAGCCACACCAGGTTGGCAACCCCTCCCACTATATACCGCCGACACAACGAAACAGACATGCAAGGGCCAGACGGGTCGATATAGCCAGGGCGTTCGGGGGCAATGCGTGCAGCTAATAAGCTCAACAGACCCCGGTTGCCGAGGGCTCGTGGGTGAGAATTGCACAACGTCAGGTAGCTATCCTGTGTTTTACGGGTAAAGGATGGGGATGCGTATATGCCCTTATCCCCAAGGACAAAACCTGCATACAACAACAATGTGCCCGACACCACTGTCAGGTACACAGGGGCCAGCTGGCCTGTACATGCGAGGAACAAAGGTGCTTTAATGTCACAGCAGGAAGACAATTCATTTGTGGTCAGTGTAACGGGACCCATGTATCATCCGGTAAATGGATCTTCCCATTTGATACATTCCAGCTGTCCGGGTCTGGGGGAAACTCAAATGACCCCCTTAACTATTATTATACACAGTTTGCGAAGGTTAATAACCGGGAGGTCAAATGTTACCGAGCGAAGCACGGGTTTGCGTTCCTCCTCAATGGAACGTACACAACAGCGACGCCAAAACTCCCCTCTCTCTTCGCAGTAGGAGTAATCGCCCCCGTAGCTGTTCCCTGCCCCACCAGTACACCATCCAGACGGAAACGCCGGACAGTCTCCGAGGAGTTCTGTGCAGATTGGCGAGATCCGACCACACTGGGTAGCTCAGTAGGGTGCGGTATTCTATCGGCCATATCATTGGGAGGGGGCGCAGGAGTGATAGCAGCCAAGAATAGGAATTATCTAATGTGCGGAATCACCCTCCTGGGCAATAGCACCATTAAAGCATTAACCGCCATAAATAAGGAAATGGCAACCCTACGTCTTTTTAGCATGCAAAACCGATATGCTTTGGACTACCTCTTGGCACAAGAGGGAGGTGTGTGTATGATTATAGGAGACAAATGCATTACAAACGTCAATAGTGAGAGACAAAATATCCAAGACGCTATAGACAAGATTAAAAATCAACTGGCCGACTTCATTGAAGCCGGAGGGGGTGAAGGATGGTTTACATGGCTGAAAACATTGGGACAGAAATTACTGTATGGTTTGATTGTTATAAGTGGTGTAATTTTGGGAATTATTATTGTAAATAGTATCAAATGTTGTATAAGTCATGCAGGAGCTACTATACCCCCTCGTCTCTCCCGAATTAGGGTAGAAGTAGACACAGCAAAGCAGGGGGAACCCCCAGAGGAAGCCTGTTCGGTCACAGAAACCCCACAGTGCAGATAGAGGCCATTTCGGCCCATTGAGCCTGCACCGACACATATCCCACCCTATCCCCGTAACCCCACGTATTTAATCCCCTAACACTAAGGGTCAATTTATCATAGCCAAATCAACCTAACCTGCACATCTTTGGACTGTGGGAGGAAACCGGAGCACCCGGAGGAAACCCACGCAGACACAGGGAGAATGTGCAAACTCCACACAGACAGTCGCCCGAGGCCAGATTTGAACCCGGGTCCCTGGCGCTGTGAGGCAACAGTGCTAACCACTATGCCACCGTGCCCCCCTACACAGTTATCTGTAAATTCGAAATTAAAACCCTTTTGGTTGTGTTCATGGCCAGAACACAAACAAAACGGAGACACAGGGTGTGTTTTTGATAAAGTGCACTATCAAGAGTATACCTTGTATATAATGATTCTTGTAGATTGTATAAAGAATCAAAGGGAGGGATGTGGAAACGTGAATAAAATGGACAATGAATTGGCTTACAAAAATGGTTTGGATGTGGAAATGGGAATAAAATGGGCAATGAATTGGCTTACAAAAATGGCTCCACACAAGGAAAGTCTAGATTAGATTAAAAAGCAGCCCCAGCTGTGCAAAGTGCAAAAGCTAGCAGAACAGAGAATCTGCCTCAGCCTGAGGCCAAGTGTTAACGAAGTGCTAACGACCAGATCAGGGCCACTGAAAGGGCCTAACTGCTGACTAGACAATGATTGACTAGCCATTGTTCAGTGCCCACAGCAGTGAGGCAAGTCAGGACCTGCTTGCCAGACTGAAGACCAGATCATGGTCAAACCGAAAGGGCTTGAGTGATTCCCATTGGAGAACGCTTGTTGCCAGGGAAGTGATGTAACAAAACACTTGTTGCCAGGAAAGTGATGTGGTGACCCTTGTCCCACGGTATAATAGGGGCTTCCCCACCGGTATTTTCTCTCTCTCTTAGCCAGAAGGCGTGTGGAACATCAAGAGGGTCAGACATCTCCCAGGGATGTAAATGCTGGCACCACGTGTCTAACCCGGTGTGACCCTCGGGACACGAATGTACTGTCGATATGCTGTATGACCACTCCGAACAGTAATGAATAAAATGATGTTGTTTTAACTCTCCGAACCCTCGAGCCTGGAATTCATCGTACTACGGAACTCAAGAAGAGGACCAGAAAGACCCGGTTCTTACAGCTGTTTTCTCCTTCCATGTACAAAGGCCGATGATATTCAGATCCTGATGAATCGAGCGACTCTGTCTGATCTTGAGGTGATGTTTGATCTGAGCTTCCTGTCTGTAAATGCTCCACTTCTAAAACCCTGGAGTTTAGAAAGGGGGTAAGAGGGAGAATGTTGTCTCATGTCCCCCTTTCCCAGCCCAGGCTGGTGTCTCTTCAGATCCTGGGACCTTTTAAATCTCTTCCCACAGTCAGAACATTTAATCAGTCTGCACAAGATAAAAAATCACAGGATTGGGGGTAATATGCTGGCATGGGTGGAAGACTGGCTATCAAACAGAAAACAGAGAGTTGGGATAAATGGTTCATTCTCGGGTTGGCAGTCAGTAACTAGTGGTGTTCCGCAGGGGTCAGTGCTGGGACCCCAACTCTTTACAATCTATATTAACGATTTGGAGGAGGGGACCAAGTGCAACGTATCCAAGTTTGCCGACGATACAAAGATGGGAGGGAAAGCAGTGAGTAAGGAGGACATAAAAAACCTGCAAAAGGACATAGACAGGCTAAGTGAGTGGGCAGAAATTTGGCAGATGGAATATAATGTTGGAAAGTGTGAGGTTATGCACTTTGGCAGAAAAAAATCAAAGAGCAAGTTATTATCTAAATGGAAAGAAACTGCAAAGTGCTACAGTACAAAGGGGTCTGGGGGTCCTGGTGCATGAAACACAGGTTAGTATGCAGGTACAGCAGGTGATCAGGAAGGCCAATGGAATCTTGGCTTTTATTGCAAGGGGGATGGAGTATAAAAGCAGGGAAGTCTTGCTTCAGTTATACAGGGTATTGGTGAGGCCACACCTGGAATATTGCGTACAGTTTTGGTTTCCATATTTAAGAAAAGATATACTTGCTCTCGAGGCAGTTCAGAGAAGGTTTACTCGGTTGATTCCGGAGATGAGGGGGTTGACTTATGAGGAAAGGTTGAGTAGGTTGGGCCTCTACTCATTGGAATTCAGAAGAATGAGAGGCGATCTTATCGAAACATATAAGATTGTGAGGGGGCTTGATCGGGTGGATGTGGGGAGGATGTTTCCACTGATGGGTGAGACTAGAACTAGGGGGCATAATCTTAGAATAAGGGGCTGCCCTTTCAAAACTGAGATGAGAAGAAACTTCTTCACTCAGAGGGTGGTAAATCTATGGAATTTGCTACTTCAGAGAGCTGTGGAAGCTGCAACATTAAGTAAATTTAAAACGGAGATAGACAGTTTCCTAACTGATAAGGGAATTCGGGGTTATGGGGAGCGGGCAGGGAAGTGGACGTGAGTCTAGGTTTGGATCAGCCATGATCCTATTGAATGGCGGAGCAGGCCCGAGGGGCCGTATGGCCTACTCCTGCTCCTATTTCTTATGTTCTTTTTCTCTTCACATATCTATAAAAGTTTTTACAGTCAGTTTTTATGTTCCCTGCAAGCTTACTCTCATATTCTATTTTCCCCTTCATAATTAATCCCTTTGTCCTCCTTTGTTGAATCCTAAACTGATCCCAATCCTCAGGTTTACCGCATTTTCTGGCCAATTTACAGGAAACTTTCTGTTATCTGGCACTGACAGGACCGAGCTGGTGCCGTTAGATCAAAACAGCCGTATAAACCAGCGCGAATGTTAAAACATACAGAGCTTTTCAGCTCCGTGTGAATCAACAAACCCTCTTGCTTAGCAACAGCTTCAAAACAGTCAGCTGCAGCTGCAAGCGTCTCTAGCTGAAGCTGTTGCTTAGCTACAGACCTTGCAGAGCCTGACTGGGGAAAAAAAAAGCAACGAGAAGTAAAAAAACTTATAGAAAACAGCTCCTGAATTTTGCTGGTAGATAGAGCTTTCTGGACTTTTAACCTCCGGTTAAACGAAAGTTTCCTGTATATGTCCTCTCCTTGGATCTTATGCTGTCCCTAATTTCCCTTGTTAGCCACGGTTGAGTCACCTTTTTTGTTTTATTTTGTGCCAAACTGGGATGAACAATTCTGTAGTTCATCCATGCAGTCTTTGAATGTTTGCCATTGCCTATCCACCGTCAACCCTTTGACTGCCATTCCCCAATCAATCCTACCCAACTCGCTCCTCAGACCATCCTAGTTTCCTTTATTTAAATTTAGGACCCTAGTCTCTGAGTCAACAACTTCATTCTCCATCTTAATGAAGAATTCAATCATATTATGATCACACCGGCCCAAGGGGCCTTGTACAACAAGACTGCTAATTAATCCTTTCTCGTTACATAATACCCAGTCTAAGATGGCCTGATCTCTGGTTGGTTCCTCGACATATTGGTCCAGGAAACCATCCCGTAAACACTCCAGGAATTCCTCCTCCACAGTAGAGGACATGAGAGTGGGGGTGGGTGACCCTTTAAATGTGGAGGGGTGGGTGTCCCTTTAAATGTGGAGGGGGTGGATGCCCCTTTAAATGTGGAGGGGGTGGATGCCCCTTTAAATGTGGAGGGGGTGGATGTCCCTTTAAATGTGGAGGGGGTGGGTGTCCCTTTAAATGTGGAGGGGTGGGTGTCCCTTTAAATGTGGAGGGGGTGGATGCCCCTTTAAATGTGGAGGGGGTGGATGCCCCTTTAAATGTGGAGGGGGTGGATGTCCCTTTAAATGTGGGGGGGGCGGAGTCCCTTTAAATGTGGAGGGGGTGGGTGTCCCTTTAAATGTGGAGGGGGTGGGTGTCCCTTGAAATGTGGAGAGGCGGGGCCGCGCATGCTCATTCGGCCCCCTCACCACAACACCAGGCTGCCAGTGCGCCTGCGCGGGGCCTCCGAGGAGGAGGCGGAAGGCCGGGCACGGGGAAGAGGCGGAATCAGCGGCCGCGGTAAAGTCAAGTGTTGGGGAATCGATTTAAATCGAGGTGAGGGGGGAGCGGAGAGCGAGATTATAAAGTAAAAGACGAGAAAAACCAAACCTGAGAGTCGGGCGGGCGGGACCTCCGCGGACACCGAACGGATCGCCGATTGTGACATCATCAGAGGAAGAGGCCCAATCAGGTGGATGGAGACTGGCCCGGCCTGGGACTGACGGGAGCTCTGACCAATAGGAAGAGGGCTGAGCTGGGAGGACTGACCTGGGCGGCCTGGTCCTCCAACCAATGGTGGTGCGGCAAGGGGGCGGGGCCTCCTCTCCAACTCAGGTGCGCTGGGGCCGATTGTGACGCGCTGTCCCCAGGTGAAAAAAGGGAAGAGGGATAAACCTGGTAACTACAGGCCAATCAGTCTAATGTCAGTGGTGTAGGTGGGCATCCTTTACCTGGTTACGGTAATTTACCTGGTCAGGCAGCCTTTGCCACTGCACTGTGACCAATTCCAATCAGCGGTTTTGAATTGCTAAACCCCCCCCACCCTCCAGTTCTGACTTGAGGAACTTATAATTAATGATATATTAAAAACGGACAAATGGTCTGGATGCAAGAAAGTCAAATTTTATTAAAACTAAAGAAACTACACCACACGATCAAAGTAATCACGGTAAAATTGCTTAACAGGGGAAGGCAGACGGCAAAAACGAGGGATAAATGGCTACAATGTTAACCGTACAATCTTAGCAACATTTCCCTTAAATTACCACCCCTTTACTTCTCCCTAGATTGTCTTGCTAGTGGGTCAAAACCTTGCTCACCTGCAGTCCAAAGAGTAAGAGACAAAAAAGGGGGCAGAGGACTTCCTGGGAGTCCCTGCTGTTTTCGCGCCGAAAAGGTCCGTGCGCAATTTTGCGCTGAAAAGTCCGAATACACAAGAGAAGGGCATTTAACTTCCTCCATTCATACATGGAGACATCACGTAGTAGAGTCAATTTCAGTGAATGGATGTGTGTTAGCAACCCATTGTGCTTGCCGTCCGATGATTGGGGAGTGGCCCATTTGAATCAGCCAGTGTAAACAAGCAGCTTGTAGGTTACCGGACCCGCCCAATACCACAGGGTGACTGACAGCTCGGTCTCCATTCAAACTTACTACAGGGCAGCGCTGAGCTTTTCATATGCTAACAGCCTGTCTGTCCTTTTCTGCTGCCTTTTAAAATTCTGTTTCCATGAAGTCTGTTCAGCCATTTTTATGCCCTGGGCAATTTAAACAGTCCAAAACTCAAGAGTACATCTTTTAATAAAATGTACAATCTGAAAGTGTGCGATTTTCACAAAGTTCTTTGATTCCAGTGTCCAAGCGCTGCCGAGCTTACGAGCTTTTTAACGCAGCCTTTTGCGGTTCTGGGTCTGTTTTAAAACATTGCCCAACCCAGAGACAATTTAAATCACACAAGTCTTCGTCTACGATGTGGATTAATATTTCCCCATCTTCGGGGGCTGAGGGGATTTTGCGACCCCTACAGTGGTGGGTTAACGACTAGAGACCATTGTCAAGGACAAAATTAATTCTCACTTGGAGAAGCGTGGATTAATAAGGGGCAGCCAGTGTGGATTTGTTAAAGGTAAATCGTGTCTGATTAACCTGATTGAGTTCTCTGATGAAGTAACAGAGGGTTGATGAAGGTAGTGCAGCAGATGTTGTATATATGGACTTTCAAAAGGCATTTGATAAAATACCACAAGAGACTTACTCTGAAAATAGAAGCAGAGGGAATTAAAGGGCTGATGGTAATTTGGGTATATAATTGGCTAAGGGAGAGGAGGCAGTGAGCAGTGCTGAGGGATGTTTTTCTGACTGGAGGGAAGTAGGCAGTGGGCTCCCCCAGGGGTCGGGATTAGGACCATTGCTTTTCTTGTTATATATAACTGACCTGGACTTGGGTATAGGTGAACAATTTCAAAGTTTACGGATGATACTATTTACTATGTTGCCAAGTTTTGTGAGTGTAGTAGTAGCAGACTTCAGAAGGACAGAGACAGACTGTGAAATGAGCAGACACAAGGCAGATGACATTAAATGAGGATAAGTGTGAAGTGATGCACTTTGGGAGAAACAACAGGGAGAGGCCGTATAATCTAAATGGGACTAGTTTGAGGGGGTGCAAGGGCAGAGGGACCTGGGGGTCCATATTCACAAGTCTTTGAAAGTGCCACGGCAAGTTGGTGAGGCGGTTCAGAAAGCGTATGGGATACTTGTCTTTGTAAATAGGGCCATTGAATAGAAAAACAAGGAAGTTACACTAAACCTTTACAAATCACTAGTTAGGAACATAGGACAGGAGGAGGCCATTCAGCCCCTCGAGCCTGTTCCGCCATTCAATGAGATCATGGCTGATCTGTGACCTAACTCCATACGCCCGCCTTTGGCCCATATCCCTTAATACCTTTGGTTAACAAAAACCTATCAATCTCAGATTTAAAATTAACAATTGATCGAGCATCAATTGCTGTTTGCGGAAGAGAGTTCCAAACTTCTACCACCCTTTGTGTGTAGAAGTGTTTCCTAATTTCACTCCTGAAAGATCTGGCTCTAATTTTTAGACTATGCCCCCAGTCCTAGAGTCCCCAACCAGCGGAAATAGTTTCTCTCTATCTACCCTATCTGTTCCCCTTAATATCCTGAAAACTTCGATCAGATGACCTCTTAATCTTCTAAATTCCGAAGAATACAACCCTAATTTGTGTAATCTCTCCTCGTAACTTAACCCTTGAAGTCCAGGTATCATTCTGGTAAACCTACACTGCACTCCCTCCAAGGCCAATATATCCTTCCTAAGGTGTGATGCCCAGAACTGCTCACAGTGCTCCAGGTGTGGTCTAACCAGGGTTTTGGCCTCAGCTGGAGTCTTGTGTACAGTTCTGGGCACCACACTTTAGGAAGGATGTCAAGGCCTTGGAGAGGGTGCAGAGGAGGTCGACCAGGATGGTACCAGGGATGAGGGACTTCAGTTATGTGGAGAGACTGGAGAAGCTGGGATTGTTCCCCTTAGAGCAGAGAAGGTTAAGAGGAGACCTAATAGAGGTGTTCAAAATGATGAGGGGATTTGATCGAGCAAGTAGAGAGAAACTGTTCACTTTGGCAAGTGGGTCGGTAACCAAAGGTCACAAATTTAAAATAGTTGCTAAAAGAACTAGAGGGGAAATGAGGAGAATTGTTTTCATAGAGGGTTGTTCAGATGTGGAACGCACTATCTGAAAGGATGCTGGAATCAGGTTCCACTGGAACTTTCAAACAGTAATTGGACGAGTCCTTGAAGAGGACTAGTTTGCAGAGTTCTGGGGATAAAGCTGGGGTGTGGGACTAAATTGGACAGCTCTTTCAAAGACATGATGGGCCGAATCACCTCCTTCTGTGCTGTTAGATTCTATGATCAGTGTGAAGTCGCTGGTGTCTCTTCAACTCCCCGGAGCTTTTAAAGCTCTTCCCACAGTCAGAACATTGAAAGGGTCTCTCGTCAGTGTGAACTCGCTGGTGTGCCAGCAGGCTGGAGGGCCGAGCGAATCCCTTCCCACACATGGAGCAGGTGAACGGCGTCTCCCCAGTGTGAACTCCCTGATGTACCAGCAGGTGGGATGAATTAGTGAATCCCTTCCCACACACTGAGCAGGTGAACGGCCTCTCCCCAGTGTGTAGGTGTTGGTGTAGCTTGAGGACCCCGGAGCTTTTAAAACTCTTCCCACAGTCAGAACATTTAAAGGGCCTCTTGCCAGTGTGAACTCGCTGATGTATCAGCAGGTTGGATGAATTAGTGAATCCCTTCCCACACACCGAGCAGGTGAACGGCGTCTCCCCAGTGTGAACTCGCTGATGTACCAGCAGGTTGGATGACTGAGTGAATCCCTTCCCACACACAGAGCAGGTGAACGGCGTCTCCCCAGTGTGAACTCGCTGATGTACCAGCAGGTTGGATGACTGAGTGAATCCCTTCCCACACACGGAGCAGGTGAACGGCCTCTCCCCAGTGTGTAGGTGTTGGTGTCTCTTCAAATCCCCGGAGCTTTTAAAGCTCATCCCACAGTCAGAACATTTAAAGGGTCTCTCGTCAGTGTGAACTCGCTGGTGTACCAGCAGGCCGGAGGGCCAAACGAATCCCTTCCCACACACGGAGCAGGTGAACGGCGTCTCCCCAGTGTGAACTCGCTGATGTACCAGCAGGTGGGATGAATTAGTGAATCCCTTCCCACACACGGAGCAGGTGAACGGCCTCTCCCCAGTGTGTAGGAGCCAGTGTCCCTTCAGCTCCTGGGGGCTTTTAAAGCTCTTCCCACAGTCAGGACATTGAAATGGTCTCTCCTCAGTGTGAACAAGCTGGTGTGTTTGCAGGTGGGATGAACAAACAAATCCCTTTCCACACACGGAGCAGGTGAACAGACTGTCCCTGGTGTGACTGCGCCGTTGAACTTTCAATGCAGACGGGGAACTGAAGCCCTTCCCGCCATCCCCACCTTTACCCAGTTTCTCCTTGGTGTGACGGTGCACGTGTCTCACCAGGTCAGGCGATCGGCTGAATCCGCGTCCACACACTGAACACGTGTGCGGTTTGTCTGCGTTGCGATCCCTGCTCTCTCCTTCCATGTGCAAAGGCCGATATTCAGTCCTGATGAATCCAGCGACTCTGTCAGATCTTGACGTGATGTTTGGTCTGAGCTTCCCGCCTGTAACTGCTCCACTTCTATAACCCTGTAAATTGAGATCAGAAAAGGATCAGAGGCAAACTGTTGTTTAATTTTCCCCTTTCCGAACCTAGGGGCAGTGAAGCTGATTTTCAGGCCCCAGCTGCTGCACAAGTTGGTTGAAAGGATCAGCAGTAATGGCGGCTGTAATACCCACAAGGCCCCGGCTCTGCAGAAAGTGCTCTGTTGACTGAGTCCCGCGCATGTGCTCATGGCCCCCACGCTCTCCCTCCTGCTCTACAATCGCCCGTCCCGAGCGGTCCGCAACACGTATGCTCAGCACACAAAACCCCGCGGTTGGAACATCGGGCGTGCATGCGGAGCCACAACATCTGGTACGCGTGCGCGGCTCAGGTGGGGGCGAGTCAGTGTTTTGCCTCAGCCGCCAGGGAGGTGCGCATGCGCAGGACGACCCAACATTCTTCCCGTCAGCAATCACTCCCTCGTTTCTTTATTTCCAGCATTTTCTGTTTTTATTACTCAGCAGGTCAGGCAGCATCTGTGGAGTGAGAGTTAACATTTCAGGTCGATGACCATTCATCAGAACTGCTTGCTCTTTAGTGTCAGCCAGTGGCTCAGTGGGCCGCACTCTCGCCTCTGAGTCAGAAAGTTGTGGGTTCATAGTCCCACTCCAGAGACTTGAGCACAAAAATCCAGGCTGACAGTCCAGTGCAGTGCTGAGGGAGTGCGGCACTGTCGGAGGTGCCGTCTTTCGGATGAGATGTTAAATTGAGGCCCCGTTTGCTCTCTCAGGTGGATGTAAAAGATCCCATGGCATTATTTCAGGAAAGAAAGACTTGCATTTATATAGTGCCACCAGATATCCTAAAGTGCTTTACAGCCAATGAAGTACTACAATGAAGTAGTCACTGTTGTAATGTGGGAAAGAGCAGGGGAATTATCCCCAGTGTCCGAGCCAATGTTTATCCCTCAATCAACATAAAAAATGATAGATTATCTGGTCATTATCACAGTGCTGTTTGTTGGAGCTTGCTGTGCACTAACTGACTGCCACATTTCCTACATTACAACAGTGACTACACTTCAAAAGTACTTCATTGGCTGTAAAGTACTTTGGGACGTCCGGTGGTGGTGAAAGGCGCTATATAAATGCAAGTCTTTCTTTCTTCACTGGTCTCACCAGCGACCTCTTCTGGCAGTTGGTTGATTGACAGACGAGAGCCCACGCATGCGCACTGGGAGCGGCGGTTTGGGCCGAGTCCGGCACAGTGACCCCTCCCGGTCACAAAGGGTAATGACCGCGCATGCCCAGAGACCAACCCTCCTCCCCCACTTGGAGCTGCGCCTGCGCACTTGGATCCTGCCAGACGGAGTCGGCGCGGGGCCATTCCAGGGAAAGGCCTTGGTGTCGGTTCCAGAGTCGCGATCGGTGACGCGAAGTGTGTTTTCTCCGCTCCGATTGGGTGGAGAATGGCGCGGGGTGGATCGGGAGAGAATCGAGAGAAATAGAAAAACCTCAGAGTCCGCGAGGCCCCGGACCGAGCGGCAGCACTTGGACGGTGCACGTGATCTCCTCGGGGACACGTCACCCGGGCCCGCGGCCTGATTGACGGCAGCTTCCGACCAATAGGGAGTGAAATAATGAGTAGATTTGCCTTTCTAAATCTAGGCTTTATTAACCTTAAAACGCCAGCAGCACATCTTTACACCCAGTCCCAACCAAGGCTGTAGAGAACTGAATTTAAGATGGCCACCACAAATCACATGACATCAACTACCAATGAGTTTACAGCATATATCTCATGGCAGGAAACAGGCAACCAATTACAATGCTTCTTATGAAACAGAATAATCACCACATTCACCCCTCCTTTTAAAACATACTCCAACCTAGGTAGCCTTTACAATTTACAATTAGTTATTTATAACTAAAACAATACAAGTATAAGATTTCAACAATTTTAAAACCTTACTATCAAATTATTTTAAAAGTCCATTTTCAATCGGTCGACCGGATATCTTGTTCGTGTCGACCTTCTTAGCCTGGGTGAAATTCCTTGCCCTCCCACACCAGGAGACACGGAAGTATCTTCTGCAGGAAGGCTATCCATATCCTGATTATCAACGGTTTCCGGATTGGAAATCCCATCAGGAGGTAAACTGGGACGGTCATGAACATCCATCGAGGGCTGACTAATAGAATTATAATTATCTGCAATAGGATTGGAAATATTCGTAGTATCTGTGACGACATCCACATTATCTGAATCATGACTATTGTTAATATCCTCAGAAGAGGGCTGGCCACCACAAGGAGCCAAATCTTTAATTGAAACAGTACTTTCTTTCCCATCTTGGAATCGAATATGAGCATATTGGGAATTTGCCTCCAACAGCTCCACCTCCTCCACTAAAGGATCATATTTTGACAGTCTAACATGGCGTTGGAGCAGCACAGGTCCCTGCATAGTAAGCCATGAAGGTACCAAATATCCCGTAGTAGATCTCCGCGGATAGTTAAAGAGCCTTTCATGGGGGGGGTCACATTAGTAGCCGTTGAAAGCAATGATCTAATGGAATGCAGGGCATCAGGCAATACCATTTCCCACTGTGTATTCTTAAGGTTCCGGGATGTCAAAGCCAACATAACTGCCTTCCAGATCACCCCATTGTATCGTTCACACTGTCCATTACCCTGGGGATTATACGGGGTAGTTCTGCTAGTAGATATTCCGACTCTGGAGGTATTCCTTCAACTGGGAAGACATAAAAGAACTTCCCTGATCCGAATGGATATACGCCGGCATCCCAAAGATGACAAAAAGTTGAGTCAGACATTTGATAACTGTAGCAGCTGATACATCTGCACAAGGAAAAGCAAAAGGGAACCTTGAAAACTCATCTACAACAGTAAATATATATCGATTCTGAGTCGTTGAAGGAAGAGGCCCCTTAAAATCAACACTCAAACGTTCAAAAAGGAGAAGTAGCCTTTATAAGATGAGCTCGTTGAGGCTCAAAGAAATTCGGTTTACACCGAGCACAGATAGAACATGAAGTCATCCGCTTGACGTCTTCAACTGAAAAGGGAAAATTCTTACTGCGTACGAAGTGTATCATCCTCGTAACCCCAGGATGGCAGAAGGCATTGTGAAGATTAATAAGCGTATCTCCGTGAATCACAGAACAATAAGCCCTCGACAGTGCATCAGCAAAAACATTATCCTTCCCCGGACGATAAACTATATCAAAATGGTAGCATGCCAACTTAATCCTCCACCTCATTATTTTATCATTCTTGATCTTTCCAAAATGTTTGACATCAAACATAAAGGACACAGATTTTTGGTCAGTTACCAACGTAAAATGTCGCCCCGATAAATAATGTCTCCATTTACGCAGTGCTTCTACTATTGCATACGCCTCTTTCTCTATTGAGGAGTGTCTTTTCTCACTATTGTTCAAAGTACGCGAGAAAAAGGCCACAGGTCTTCCATTTTGGTTCAGAGTAGCCCCAATTGCAAAATCGGAAGCGTCCGTCGCAATCACAAAGGGAACCTGCTCATCAATAGAATGCACAACTGCTCCAAGGATATCCTTTTTAAAATTATCAAAACACGTCCTGGCCTCCCATGATAGAGGATATGTCGTAACCCGAATAAGGGGCCAGATCTTCTGTGAAAAGTTTGCAATCCAATTAGAATAAGAAAACAGTCCAACAACTCGTTGCAAAGCCTTAGAATTAGTAGGACAAGGTAAATCAATCAATGGTCGCAGACGTTCTGGATCTGGTTTAATCTTGTTTCCCCGAGATAATATATCCCAGTAGATTTACCTCAGTAGTCGAAAAGATACACTTCTCTATTAAAAGTTAAACCAACTTTTTCCGCAGCTTGAAGGAATCTTTCTAAATTAGAATCATGCTCCACCCTTGATTTGCCACACACCGTGATGTCATCTAAATATGAAAAGGTGTCAGAGAGAGAGTTATCACTTATAAAAGCATCCATTGCCTGTTGAAAACAGGCAACACCATTAGTAACACCAAATGGTACTCGGCAAAACTGATACAGCTTTCCGCCAGCCTCAAAGGCCGTATATGGTTGATCCCTCTTAACGATAGGAATCTGATGATAAGCACTCTTTAAATCAATAGTGCTAAAAACCTTATACTGAGATACTTTGTTGATAAGCTCATCAATCTTAGGCAAAGGGTACACATCTAATTGAGTATACCTATTAATAGTTTGAGAGTAGTCTATCACCATTCGTTTCTTATGTCTCTCGTTAGTGGTGACAACTACCTGTGCCCGCCAGGGCGAACAACTAGGTTCAATGATTCCTTCCAATAAAAGACGTTGAACTTCAGAATTAATAAATTCTTTATCCTGACTGCTATACCTTCTTGACTTGGTAGCAATTGGCTTACAATCCGGCATCAAATTGGAAAAAAGTGATAATGGAGAAATGGATAAAGAAGTTAATCCACAAATAGATAAAAGGTGGCTTAGTTCCTCCAAAAGAAAGACCGAGAGACTCGTGTAATTGAAGCACATCATGACCAATCAAAATATCCGCAGAGATTAGGCAAAACAGATAGGCGTATATCAGTATACGTATTACCTAGAAGAGTTAATTTCACAAGGCAACAACCAGCTACTTGTGAGGCGAGAGTCGTCTAAGCCATACACACCTGATAAGTAACAGGCGAAATTTTCAAATGCTTCTCCTTCACAAACTGAAGACTTATAAAACTCTCAGTACTGCCCATATCTATAAGGGCCTTCACTTCTAACACATTAACTTGGGCCGTAACTATAGCTTTGTTTAAGCCATGAGGAAAGGCAGCAGAAACTGATGCAATAAACGCCCTATCTAAAGGCTGAATAGTCACAGAGGAGGCAATTAATTTACAAACACGTGCGTAATGACCTCTCTTGCCACATTTACTACACACAGCCTCCCGAGCAGGACACTTCAGACGAGGGTGCCGAGCGTTCCCACAAAAATAACACTTCTGAATCCTAGAGGCAACAGCTGCCGAAGTAGAAACTGTTTCAGAATCTGGTAAACCACTCCCATTAAGTCCACATAATTCCTTTTCATCCGGAACTGCCGAAACCACAGTCGCAGGCCGATTAAAAAGAGCATAAGAATCCGAACTTCTCTGAGCCAAATCCAATGTAGAGGCTTGCTCAAAAGCACTCGAGATCCAAAGTCTTATTTTCTAATAACCGCTGACGAATTGATCTAGACAGTAATCCATTAATAAAAGCATCCCGTACCGATTCTTCCTTATATTCTTCTGCTGACACGGCCTTATAATTACAGTTAGCACCAAGGCGCCGAAGTGCTTGTAAATAAGCATCCAAAGATTCTCCCACCTGCTGCCTACGGGCAGATAGAAGGTGACGTGCAAATACCTCATTCTTCGATTTAACAAAAATCTTTTCTAATGTAGCAATAGCCAATTCGTAAGTTTCACAGTCCAAGATATGCTTATACACATCCGGAGCAATGTAGTTGATCAGTATATTCAACTTATTTAGAGACTCTTGATCCAACAAACCCAAAAAGTTTTTAAATGTACGATACCAATGTTTCCATTTATCATCCACTCCTGCAGAATTAGGGTCAGCATTAAATCGTTCCGGTTGAAGATATCGCTCCATTCTAGCAAAAGGTTAATAAATTGAAATAATGAGTAGATTTGCCTTTCTAAATCTAGGCTTTATTAACCTTAAAACACCAGCAGCACATCTTCACACCCAGTCCCAACCAAGGCTGTAGAGAACTGAATTTAAGATGGCCACCACAAATCACATGACATCAACTACCAATGAGTTTACAGCATATATCTCAAGGCAGGAAACAGGCAACCAATTACAATGCTTCTTATAAAACAGAATAATCACCACAGGGAGCGAGCGGGGTGGGGCTGGAGGAGCGAGCCGGCGGCGGGTTCTCCAATCGGGGAGCCTGAGGGGCGGGACTAGCGGCACCCAGTGGGCAGGGCTGGAGGAGCGAGCGGGCTGCGGGCCCTCCAACCAATCGGAGAGCCCGAGGGGCGGGACCAGCGCCGGCTGATTGTCTGATCCGCAGGGCAGCGAGTTTCTCCAGTCCCTTGTTCAGGGCCCGGGGCCAGGGGAGGCTGTGGGCCTTCATTCCCCGCATTGGACACAAGGCTCTTTGTTTCAGGCATAGGGTGACGTCGCACTGAAATTTTCCGCTCTCCTATACAAAGATGGCTGCCGTTAACCTGGGCCTGTAAGGGGAAGAAATCCCCACAACTGCAAACACGGGATCTTCAGCTTATTATTGGGAGCTTGCCTCCTGCACGAGTTGTTTATGAAGCCTCTCCACCCACCTACCGGTCCATTACTCCCTCCGTCGCGATTTATACCCGCTGCACCATCGCGCTCCCGGCTTCAGCCCCCCTCCATCTCCAGTAACGCACTGCGCATGCTCAATATACCGGCCCCCTCCCGCGCCTGCACGCTGGGCTCTTGTAGTCTGGGTGCGGCACGTGGTCCACCGCGGGGAATGCTGGGTAGAAGACCAGATTAGTGAATGGAACATGATTTACTGTGATCAGATTGAGGACTGAACCATGTTCATTCTGGTAGTCATGGTTTGTTTCTGCTGATCGTAATAACTCCTGTATCTGCGCTGGAGATGAATATTCTGTTTAAATAGTGAATAAATAAAGCTCGAGGAACAGCACCTCATCTTTCGATTAGGCACTTTACAGCCTTCTGGACTCAACATTGAGTTCAACAATTTCAGACTTTGACCCTTACTCCCATTTTTCATGCTGTATGATTTTGCCATCCCCATTTGCAACATTTTCCAAGACTCGGTTTCACAGCCACATCTCTTTCCTCAGCAACTGTCTCCAGTTCCAACTTATTCCACGTGGATTCCAACTGAACTTCCACCCTTCGTGTTTCAGATCCACCCAGGATAACTTTCCTGCCTCTTACCTTAGTAATATCTGTTACATCTCCAGCTTTTTCCAGTTCTGATGAAGGGTCCCAGACCTGAAACGTTAACTCTGTTTCTCTCTCCACGGATGCTGCCTGGCCTGCTGAGTATTTCCAGCATTTTCTGTTGTTATTTCAGTGAATAAATAAGCTTTGTTTCAAACACAGTGTGTCACATATTTGATTTCTCCATGATAAGAGAAGACAAATTGATGTTCTGTTCCAGACTGTTTAATTTTCGGGCCTTTTCTTACTCTAGATTATTTCCGTTCTCATCTCGTTTGCCTTTTACCACATCAAACCCCAAGCCTGCTCCGTTTACATAGAAACATGGAAGATAGGAGCAGGAGTAGGCCATTCGGCCCCTCGAGCCTGCTCCGCCATTCAATGAGATCATGGCTGATCATCCAAATTCAGTACCCGGTCCCTGCCTTCTCCCCATATCCCTTGATACCTTTAGCTTTAAGAAATATATCTAACTCCTTCTTGAATATATTTAAAGACTTGGCCTCAACCGCCTTCTGTGGTAGAGAATTCCACAGGTTCACCACTCTCTGGGTGAAGAAATTCTTCCTCATCTCTGTCCTAAATGGCTTACCCCTTATCCTTAGACTATGACCCCTGGTTCTGGACTCTCCGACCAGCAGGAACATTCTACCTGCATCTAATTTGTCAAGACCTGTCAGAATTTTATAAGTTTCGATGAGATCCCCACTCATTCTTCTAAACTCCAGCGAGTATAAGCCCAATCGACCCAATCTCTCCTCATACGTCATTTCTGCCATCCCAGGGATCAGCCTTGTGAATCTTCGCTGAACTCCTTCCATGGTAAGAACATCCTTCCTCAGATAAGGCGACCACAACTGCACACAGTACTCAAGGTGTGGTCTCACCAAGGCCCTGTACAACTGCAGCAGGACATCCTTGCTCCTGTACTCAAACCCTTTTGCTATGAAGGCCAACATACCATTTGCCTTCTTCACCGCCTGCTACACCTGCATGCTTACCTTCAGCGACTGGTGCACAAGGACACCCAGGTCTCGTTGCACTTCCCCTTCTCCCAATCTATTGCCATTCAGATAACAGTCTGCCTTTCTGTTTTTGACACCAAAGTGGATAACCTCGCATTTATCCACGTTATATTGCATCTGCCACGCTTCTGCCCAATCACCCAACCTCTGGGATCTCAGAAAACACCATGAATATACAACTGGTGGATTTGACTGCTGTTTTACAATCATAATTCTCCATTTGTGTGTGTGCCCATGCATTATAACTATCAATCAGCAGCCTTTCCTTTCCCCACTGTGGAAATGTAAAAGCGATTGTTAATTCAGTACCAGTTTGAGTCTTAGTGAAACAGCAAAGTACTGAATTTTACAAACGCTGCCACTAGTGTAATAAACACACAAAAGCAACAGAGGGGCAGGGAGAATGTGTGAGAAATGATTAGTGGTAACATAATAGGGAACACTAATGCCTTTTATAAACATATAAAGCGTGAAAGAATAGCCCAAGGAAAGGTGGGGCCGATTACTGACCAAAAAGGCAATCTTGTGGAAGCAGAGGACATGGCTGAGGTACTAAATTAACACTTTGCCTGCGTATTCACTAAAGGAGAGGATGCTGCCAATCGTACAGTAAAGGAGGAGGTGGTAGAGAAATTGGACAGGATATAAATCGATTCGGACAATGTACTAAATTGGTTGGCAGGGCTCAAAGTAGAAATGTCACCCGCTCTGCCACAATCTTCCAATCCTTAGATATGGGAAAGGTGCCAGAGGACGGGAGGGCTGCAAACGTTACTTCACTGTTCAAAAAAGGAGAGCGCGATGAACCAAATAACTACAGGCCACTCAGCTTAACATCGGTGTTATTTCCGAAACACAATTAACCGTCACTTGGAAGAACATGGGTTTATTAGCGACAGACAAAATGGATTTTATTTAAAGGCAAATCTAACCTGGCTGACTTGAATGAGCCAATGGATGAAATAGGAGAGGGTTGATGAAGGTAGTGCAGTTGATGTTCTGTTTCTGGACTTTCAGAAGGCCTTTGATAAAGTACCTCATAATAGACTGGTGAACAAAATTGGAGCCAATGATATTAAAGGAGCAGTGGCAGCGTGGATACTAAATTGGTGAAGGGACAGAAAACAGACAGTAGTTGTGAACCGATATTGTTCACACTGGAGGGAAGTTTACAGTGTCCCCAGGGGGCGGGATTAGGACCACTGCTCTTTGATTTATTTCAGTGACATGGACTTAGGTATACAGGGCATAGTTTAAAAGTTTGTCGATGACACGAATCTCGGAAAAGTCGTAAACCGTGAGGAGGACAGCAGAAGACTTCAGGAGGAAATAGAGACACTGGTGAAATGGGCAGACACATGGCAGGTGAAATTTAATGCAGAGAAGTGTGAAATGCTGCATTTTGGAAGGAAGAATGAGGCGATGCAATTTAAACCAACTGGTACAATTTAAAAGGGTTGCAGGAACAGTAAAACTTGGGGTATAGATACAGAAATCTTTTGACGGTGGCAGGACAGGACGATAAGGCTTTTAGAAACGTATATGGGAGCATTGGCTTTATAAATAGAGGCACAGGAACATCGGAACAGGAGTAGGCCACTCATTCACTCCCAGCTTGTTCCTCCATTCAATTCGATCATGGCTGAGCTGTATCTTAACTCCATCTCCCCGCCTTGGTTCCATGTCCCTAAATACCATTGGCTAACACAAATCTATCAATGGCAGTTTGTCATTTTCAATTGACCGAACCTCAACAGCTTCTTGAGGGCGAGTGTTCCAGATTTCCACTACACTGTGTCTGAAGAAATGCTTTGTAACATCACCCCTGAACGGCCTCGCTCTGCGGTTAAGGTTACGTGGACCCCTCGTTCTCTCTGCCCATCCACAGTTCCTAACTTCTAACCATTTAGAACATTCTCTGATCGATCCTTTAGGTCCAACGTGAATGAGCTCATTTCTTTCTGAAGTGAGGGGAGTGCGACAAACTCACTCAATCCATTCCAGGAGGGTGGGTTCTCCGGCGTTCTGAATGTTATTTAATATTGGTGTCGCGAGTCTAACGCCCTCGAACGTCTATGTGGACACGGTGTCAAGCTGTAATGAGAGTGGGAGGAGGCTCCCGTGGAGTATAAACACAGCATAGACCACTAGAGCCGAATGGACTGTTTCTCTGCTGCAGTTTCGATGTAAATCTAATCTGCCCCGAACGGTCACAAACTCCAATCTCTGTGACTGTGACCATGGTGTGTAACCCTTCCTTGTCCATCATTCACCTTCCCACAGCATTCGATATAGTCTCATCTGGCATTCTTTTCCATGTCATGGCCTCCATTGTCCATCCCATAAAAGTGATCCTCGTGTGCTTCCTGCCCTAGCTCACTGATCGCAGATCGCAAATCTCCAGCAATGGGTTAACTTTTGTCTTTCTATCCACACCTATACTGTTGGCCAATATTGAACCGATGATGCTGCTTCTGGTGCACAGTAACTGATTACTGCAGCGCCGGAGGCAGATGGGATTGTTTCAATACCTGCTTCTTGGGATTTGCTGGTGCATTGAAATCTCTGTGCCGAGATCGCCTCATCAGGCACCTCCATTGACTGGGCGAGGCTGCATCATAGACTCATAATATGATGCAGCACAGAAGGTCATTCAGCCCATCAGGCACCTCCATTGACTGGGCGAGGCTACATCATAGACCCATAATATGATACAGCACAAAAGGTCATTCAGCCTCATCAGGCACCTCCATTGACTGGGCGAGGCTGCATCATAGACCCATAATATAATACAGCACAGGAGGTCATTCAGCCCATCACACCGGTGCTGACTCTTTGGAAGAGCGATCCCATTATTCCCACTGTCCCTCTCTTTCCCCATAGCCCTGTAAATGTTTTCCCTTCAAGTATTTATCCAATTCCCTTTTCAATGTTACAACAGAATCTGCTTCCTCCACCCTTTCGGACAATGCATTCCAGATCTCACTAACTCGCTGTGCAACACAATGTTACCTCACCACCCTTTCGGGCAATGCATTCCAGATCTCACTAACTCGCTGTGTAACACAATGTTACCTCACCACCCTTTCGGACAATGCATTCCAGATCTCACTAACTCGCTGTGTAACACAATGTTACCTCACCACCCTTTCGGGCAATGCATTCCAGATCACACTAACTCGCTGTGTAACACAATGTTACCTCACCACCCTTTCGGACAATGCATTCCAGATCTCACTAACTCGCTGTGTAACACAATGTTACCTCACCACCCTTTCGGACAATGCATTCCAGATCTCACTAACTCGCTGTGTAACACAATGTTACCTCACCACCCTTTCGGGCAATGCATTCCAGATCACACTAACTCGCTGTGTAACACAATGTTACCTCACCACCCTTTCGGACAATGCATTCCAGATCTCACTAACTCGCTGTGTAACACAATGTAACCTCACCACCCTTTCGGGCAATGCATTCCAGATCACACTAACTCGCTGTGTAACACAATGTTACCTCACCACCCTTTCGGGCAATGCATTCCAGATCTCACTAACTCGCTGTGTAACACAATGTTACCTCACCACCCTTTCGGACAATGCATTCCAGATCACACTAACTCGCTGTGTAACACAATGTTACCTCACCACCCTTTCGGACAATGCATTCCAGATCTCACTAACTCGCTGTGTAACACAATGTTACCTTACCACCCTTTCGGACAATGCATTCCAGATCTCACTAACTCGCTGTGTAACACAATGTTACCTCACCACCCTTTCGGACAATGCATTCCAGATCATACTAACTCGCTGTGTAACACAATGTTACCTCACCACCCTTTCGGGCAATGCATTCCAGATCACACTAACTCACTGTGTAACACAATGTTACATCACCACCCTTTCGGACAATGCATTCCAGATCTCACTAACTCGCTGTGTAACACAATGTTACCTCACCACCCTTTCGGGCAATGCAATCCAGATCTCACTAACTCGCTGTGTAACACAATGTTACCTCACCACCCTTTCGGGCAATGCATTCCAGATCACACTAACTCGCTGTGTAACACAATGTTACCTCACCACCCTTTCGGACAATGCATTCCAGATCACACGAACTCGCTGTGTAACACAACGTTACCTCACCACCCTTTCGGACAATGCATTCCAGATCACACTAACTCGCTGTGTAACACAACGTTACCTCACCACCCTTTCGGACAATGCATTCCAGATCTCACTAACTCGCTGTGTAACACAATGTTACCTCACCACCCTTTCGGACAATGCATTCCAGATCTCACTAACTCGCTGGGTAACACAATGCTCCCTCACCACCCTTTCGGACAATGCATTCCAGATCTCACTAACTCGCTGTGTAACACAATGTTACCTCACCACCCTTTCGGACAATGCATTCCAGATCTCACTAACTCGCTGTGTAACACAATGTTACCTCACCACCCTTTCGGGCAATGCATTCCAGATCTCACTAACTCGCTGTGTAACACAATGTTACCTCACCAGCCTTTCGGGCAATGCATTCCAGATCTCACTAACTCGCTGTGTAACACAATGTTACCTCACCACCCTTTCGGACAATGCATTCCAGATCTCACTAACTCACTGTGTAACACAATGTTACCTCACCACCCTTTCGGACAATGCATTCCAGATCACACGAACTCGCTGTGTAACAATGTTACCTCACCACCCTTTCGGACAATGCATTCCAGATCACACTAACTCGCTGTGTAACACAATGTTACCTCACCACCCTTTCGGGCAATGCATTCCAGATCACACTAACTCACTGTGTAACACAATGTTACCTCACCACCCATTCGGACAATGCATTCCAGATCACACTAACTCGCTGTGTAACACAATGTTACCTCACCACCCTTTCGGACAATGCATTCCAGATCTCACTAACTCGCTGTGTAACACAATGTTTCCTCACCACCCTTTCGGGCAATGCATTCCAGATCACACTAACTCGCTGTGTAACACAATGTTACCTCACCACCCTTTCGGACAATGCATTCCAGATCACACTAACTCGCTGTGTAACACAATGTTACCTCACCACCCTTTCGGACAATGCATTCCAGATCACACTAACTCGCTGTGTAACACAATGTTACCTCACCTCCCTTTCGGACAATGCATTCCAGATCACACAAACTCGCTGTGTAACACAATGTTACCTCACCACCCTTTCGGACAATGCATTCCAGATCACACTAACTCGCTGTGTAACACAATGTTACCTCACCACCCTTTCGGACAATGCATTCCAGATCACACTAACTCGCTGTGTAACACAATGTTACCTCACCACCCTTTCGGACAATGCATTCCAGATCACACTAACTCGCTGTGTAACACAATGTTACCTCACCACCCTTTCGGACAATGCATTCCAGATCTCACTAACTCGCTGTGTAACACAATGTTACCTCACCACCCTTTCGGGCAATGCATTCCAGATCTCACTAACTCGCTGTGTAACACAATGTTACCTCACCACCCTTTCGGACAATGCATTCCAGATCTCACTAACTCGCTGTGTAACACAATGTTACCTCACCACCCTTTCGGGCAATGCATTCCAGATCTCACTAACTCGCTGTGTAACACAATGTTACCTCACCACCCTTTCGGACAATGCATTCCAGATCACACTAACTCGCTGTGTAACACAATGTTACCTCACCACCCTTTCGGGCAATGCATTCCAGATCACACTAACTCGCTGTGTAACACAATGTTACCTCACCACCCTTTCGGACAATGCATTCCAGATCACACAAACTCGCTGTGTAACACAATGTTACCTCACCACCCTTTTGGGCAATGCATTCCAGATCACACTAACTCGCTGTGTAACACAATGTTACCTCACCACCCTTTCGGACAATGCATTCCAGATCTCACTAACTCGCTGTGTAACACAATGTTACCTCACCACCCTTTCGGACAATGCATTCCAGATCACACAAACTCGCTGTGTAACACAATGTTACCTCACCACCCTTTTGGGCAATGCATTCCAGATCACACTAACTCGCTGTGTAACACAATGTTACCTCACCACCCTTTCGGACAATGCATTCCAGATCTCACTAACTCGCTGTGTAACACAATGTTACCTCACCACCCTTTCGGACAGTGCATTCCAGATCACACTTACTCGCTGTGTAACACAATGTTACCTCACCACCCTCTCAGGCAATGCATTCCAGATCACACTAACTCGCTGTGTAACACAATGTTACCTCACCACACTTTCGGACAATGCATTCCAGATCTCACTAACTCGCTGTGTAACACAATGTTACCTCACCACCCTTTCGGACAATGCATTCCAGATCACACTAACTCGCTGTGTAACACAATGTTACCTCACCACCCTCTCGGACAATGCATTCCAGATCACACTAACTCGCTGTGTAACACAATGTTACCTCACCACCCTTTCGGACAATGCATTCCAGATCTCACTAACTCGCTGTGTAACACAATGTTACCTCACCACCCTTTCGGACAATGCATTCCAGATCTCACTAACTCGCTGTGTAACACAATGTTACCTCACCACCCTTTCGGGCAATGCATTCCAGATCACACTAACTCGCTGTGTAACACAATGTTACCTCACCACCCTTTCGGACAATGCATTCCAGATCACACTAACTCGCTGTTTAACACAATGTTACCTCACCACCCTTTCGGACAATGCATTCCAGATCACACTAACTCACTGTGTAACACAATGTTACCTCACCACCCTTTCGGACAATGCATTCCAGATCACACTAACTCGCTGTGTAACACAATGTTACCTCACCACCCTTTCGGGCAATGCATTCCAGATCACACTAACTCACTGTGTAACACAATGTTACCTCACCACCCTTTCGGACAATGCATTCCAGATCACACTAACTCGCTGTGTAACACAATGTTACCTCACCACCCTTTCTGGCAATGCATTCCAGATCTCACTAACTCACTGTGTAACACAATGTTACCTCACCACCCTTTCGGACAATGCATTCCAGATCACACTAACTCGCTGTGTAACACAATGTTACGTCACCAACCTTTCGGACAATGCATTCCAGATCACACTAACTCGCTGTGTAACACAATGTTACCTCACCACCCTTTCGGACAATGCATTCCAGATCACACTAACTCACTGTGTAACACAATGTCACCTCACCACCCTTTCGGACAATGCATTCCAGATCACACTAACTCGCTGTGTAACACAATGTTACCTCACCACCCTTTCGGGCAATGCATTCCAGATCACACTAACTCACTGTGTAACACAATGTTACCTCACCACCCTTTCGGACAATGCATTCCAGATCACACTAACTCGCTGTGTAACACAATGTTACCTCACCACCCTTTCGGACAATGCATTCCAGATCTCACTAACTCGCTGTGTAACACAATGTTACCTCACCACCCTTTCGGACAATGCATTCCAGATCACACTAACTCGCTGTGTAACACAATGTTACCTCACCACCCTTTCGGACAATGCATTCCAGATCTCACTAACTCGCTGTGTAACACAATGTTACCTCACCGCCTTTTCGGACAATGCATTCCAGATCTCACTAACTCGCTGTGTAACACAATGTTACCTCACCACCCTTTCGGACAATGCATTCCAGATCACACTAACTCGCTGTGTAACACAATGTTACCTCACCACCCTTTCGGACAATGCATTCCAGATCTCACTAACTCGCTGTGTAACACAATGTTACCTCACCACCCTTTCGGGCAATGCATTCCAGATCACACTAACTCGCTGTGTAACACAATGTTACCTCACCACCCTTTCAGGCAATGCATTCCAGATCACACTAACTCGCTGTGTAACACAATGTTACCTCACCACCCTTTCGGACAATGCATTCCAGATCTCACTAACTCGCTGTGTAACACAATGTTACCTCACCACCCTTTCGGACAATGCATTCCAGATCTCACTAACTCGCTGTGTAACACAATGTTACCTCACCACCCTTTCGGACAATGCATTCCAGATCTCACTAACTCGCTGTGTAACACAATGTTACCTCACCACCCTTTCGGACAATGCATTCCAGATCTCACTAACTCGCTGTGTAACACAATGTTACCTCACCACCCTTTCGGACAATGCATTCCAGATCTCACTAACTCGCTGTGTAACACAATGTTACCTCACCACCCTTTCGGACAATGCATTCCAGATCTCACTAACTCGCTGTGTAACACAATGTTACCTCACCACCCTTTCGGGCAATGCATTCCAGATCTCACTAACTCGCTGTGTAACACAATGTTACCTCACCACCCTTTCGGACAATGCATTCCAGATCTCACTAACTCGCTGTGTAACACAATGTTACCTCACCACCCTTTCGGGCAATGCATTCCAGATCTCACTAACTCGCTGTGTAACACAATGTTACCTCACCACCCTTTCGGGCAATGCATTCCAGATCACACTAACTCGCTGTGTAACACAATGTTACCTCACCACCCTTTCGGACAATGCATTCCAGATCTCTCTAACTTGCTGTGTAACACAATGTTACCTCACCACCCTTTCGGACAATGCATTCCAGATCACACTAACTCGCTGTGTAACACAATGTTACCTCACCACCCTTTCGGGCAATGCATTCCAGATCTCACTAACTCGCTGTGTAACACAATGTTACCTCACCACCCTTTCGGACAATGCATTCCAGATCTCACTAACTCGCTGTGTAACACAATGTTACCTCACCACCCTTTCGGACAATGCATTCCAGATCACACTAACTCGCTGTGTAACACAATGTTACCTCACCACCCTTTCGGACAATGCATTCCAGATCTCACTAACTCGCTGTGTAACACAATGTTACCTCACCACCCTTTCGGACAATGCATTCCAGATCTCACTAACTCGCTGTGTAACACAATGTTACCTCACCACCCTTTCGGACAATGCATTCCAGATCACACTAACTCGCTGTGTAACACAATGTTACCTCACCACCCTTTCGGACAATGCATTCCAGATCTCACTAACTCGCTGTGTAACACAATGTTACCTCACCACCCTTTCGGACAATGCATTCCAGATCTCACTAACTCGCTGTGTAACACAATGTTACCTCACCACCCTTTCGGACAATGCATTCCAGATCTCACTAACTCGCTGTGTAACACAATGTTACCTCACCACCCTTTCGGACAATGCATTCAAGATCTCACTAACTCGCTGTGTAACACAATGTTACCTCACCACCCTTTCGGACAATGCATTCCAGATCTCACTAACTCGCTGTGTAACACAATGTTACCTCACCACCCTTTCGGACAATGCATTCCAGATCTCACTAACTCGCTGTGTAACACAATGTTACCTCACCACCCTTTCGGGCAATGCATTCCAGATCTCACTAACTCGCTGTGTAACACAATGTTACCTCACCACCCTTTCGGACAATGCATTCCAGATCTCACTAACTCGCTGTGTAACACAATGTTACCTCACCACCCTTTCGGGCAATGCATTCCAGATCACACTAACTCGCTGTGTAACACAATGTTACCTCACCACCCTTTCGGACAATGCATTCCAGATCTCACTAACTCGCTGTGTAACACAATGTTACCTCACCACCCTTTCGGACAATGCATTCCAGATCACACTAACTCGCTGTGTAACACAATGTTACCTCACCACCCTTTCGGGCAATGCATTCCAGATCTCACTAACTCGCTGTGTAACACAATGTTACCTCACCACCCTTTCGGACAATGCATTCCAGATCTCACTAACTCGCTGTGTAACACAATGTTACCTCACCACCCTTTCGGACAATGCATTCCAGATCACACTAACTCGCTGTGTAACACAATGTTACCTCACCACCCTTTCGGACAATGCATTCCAGATCACACTAACTCGCTGTGTAACACAATGTTACCTCACCACCCTTTCGGGCAATGCATTCCAGATCTCACTAACTCGCTGTGTAACACAATGTTACCTCACCACCCTTTCGGGCAATGCATTCCAGATCACACTAACTCGCTGTGTAACACAATGTTACCTCACCACCCTTTCGGACAATGCATTCCAGATCTCACTAACTCGCTGTGTAACACAATGTTACCTCACCACCCTTTCGGACAATGCATTCCAGATCTCACTAACTCGCTGTGTAACACAATGTTACCTCACCACCCTTTCGGACAATGCATTCCAGATCTCACTAACTCGCTGTGTAACACAATGTTACCTCACCACCCTTTCGGGCAATGCATTCCAGATCTCACTAACTCGCTGTGTAACACAATGTTACCTCACCACCCTTTCGGACAATGCATTCCAGATCACACTAACTCGCTGTGTAACACAATGTTACATCACCACCCTTTCGGACAATGCATTCCAGATCTCACTAACTCGCTGTGTAACACAGTGTTACCTCACCACCCTTTCTGGCAATGCATTCCAGATCTCACTAACTCGCTGTGTAACACAATGTTACCTCACCACCCTTTCGGGCAATGCATTCCAGATCTCACTAACTCGCTGTGTAACACAATGTTACCTCACCACCCTTTCGGACAATGCATTCCAGATCTCACTAACTCGCTGTGTAACACAATGTTACCTCACCACCCTTTCGGGCAATGCATTCCAGATCACACTAACTCGCTGTGTAACACAATGTTACCTCACCACCCTTTCGGGCAATGCATACCAGATCTCACTAACTCGCTGTGTAACACAATGTTACCTCACCACCCTTTCGGGCAATGCATTCCAGATCTCACTAACTCGCTGTGTAACACAATGTTACCTCACCACCCTTTCGGACAATGCATTCCAGATCTCACTAACTCGCTGTGTAACACAATGTTACCTCACCACCCTTTCGGACAATGCATTCCAGATCACACTAACTCGCTGTGTAACACAATGTTACCTCACCACCCTTTCGGACAATGCATTCCAGATCTCACTAACTCGCTGTGTAACACAATGTTACCTCACCACCCTTTCGGACAATGCATTCCAGATCTCACTAACTCGCTGTGTAACACAACGTTACCTCACCACCCTTTCGGACAATGCATTCCAGATCACACTAACTCGCTGTGGAACACAACGTTACCTCACCACCCTTTCGGACAATGCATTCCAGATCACACTAACTCGCTGTGTAACACAATGTTACCTCACCGTCCTTTCGGACAATGCATTCCAGATCTCACTAACTCGCTGTGTAACACAATGTTACCTCACCACCCTTTCGGACAATGCATTCCAGATCTCACTAACTCGCTGTGTAACACAATGTTACCTCACCACCCTTTCGGACAATGCATTCCAGATCACACGAACTCACTGTGTAACACAATGTTACCTCACCACCCTTTCGGACAATGCATTCCAGATCACACTAACTCGCTGTGTAACACAATGTTACCTCACCACCCTTTCGGGCAATGCATTCCAGATCTCACTAACTCGCTGTGTAACACAATGTTACCTCACCACCCTTTCGGACAATGCATTCCAGATCTCACTAACTCGCTGTGTAACACAATGTTACCTCACCACCCTTTCGGGCAATGCATTCCAGATCACACTAACTCGCTGTGTAACACAATGTTACCTCACCACCCTTTCGGACAATGCATTCCAGATCACACTACCTCGCTGTGTAACACAATGTTACCTCACCACCCTTTCGGGCAATGCATTCCAGATCACACTAACTCGCTGTGTAACACAATGTTACCTCACCACCCTTTCGGACAATGCATTCCAGATCTCACTAACTCGCTGTGTAACACAATGTTACCTCACCACCCTTTCGGACAATGCATTCCAGATCACACTAACTCGCTGTGTAACACAATGTTACCTCACCACCCTTTCAGGCAATGCATTCCAGATCACACGAACTCGCTGTGTAACACAATGTTACCTCACCACCCTTTCGGACAATGCATTCCAGATCACACTAACTCGCTGTGTAACACAATGTTACCTCACCACCCTTTCGGACAATGCATTCCAGATCTCACTAACTCACTGTGTAACACAATGTTACCTCACCACCCTTTCGGGCAATGCATTCCAGATCACACTAACTCGCTGTGTAACACAATGTTACCTCACCACCCTTTCGGGCAATGCATTCCAGATCACACTAACTCGCTGTGTAACACAATGTTACCTCACCACCCTTTCGGGCAATGCATTCCAGATCACACTAACTCGCTGTGTAACACAATGTTACCTCACCACCCTTTCGGACAATGCATTCCAGATCTCACTAACTCACTGTGTAACACAATGTTACCTCACCACCCTTTCGGACAATGCATTCCAGATCTCACTAACTCACTGTGTAACACAATGTTACCTCACCACCCTTTCGGACAATGCATTCCAGATCTCACTAACTCGCTGTGTAACACAATGTTACCTCACCACCCTTTCGGACAATGCATTCCAGATCTCACTAACTCGCTGTGTAACACAATGTTACCTCACCACCCTTTCGGACAATGCATTCCCGATCTCACTAACTCACTGTGTAACACAATGTTATCTCACCACCCCTTCAGGCAATGCATTCCAGATCACACTAACTCGCTGTGTAACACAATGTTACCTCACCACCCTTTCGGGAAATGCATTCCAGATCACACTAACTCGCTGTGTAACACAATGTTACCTCACCACCCTTTCGGACAATGCATTCCAGATCACACTAACTCACTGTGTAACACAATGTTACCTCACCACCCTTTCGGGCAATGCATTCCAGATCACACTAACTCGCTGTGTAACACAATGTTACCTCACCACCCTTTCGGGCAATGCATTCCAGGTCACACTAACTCGCTGTGTAACACAATGTTACCTCACCACCCTTTCGGACAATGCATTCCAGATCACACTAACTCGCTGTGTAACACAATGTTACCTCACCACCCTTTCGGACAATGCATTCCAGATCTCACTAACTCGCTGTGTATCACAATGTTACCTCACCGCCCTTTCGGGCAATGCATTCCAGATCACACTAACTCGCTGTGTAACACAATGTTACCTCACCACCCTTTCGGACAATGCATTCCAGATCTCACTAACTCGCTGTGTAACACAATGTTACCTCACCACCCTTTCGGACAATGCATTCCAGATCTCACTAACTCGCTGTGTAACACAATGTTACCTCACCGCCCTTTCGGGCAATGCATTCCAGATCACACTAACTCGCTGTGTAACACAATGTTACCTCACCGCCTTTTCGGACAATGCATTCCAGATCACACTAACTCTCTGTGTAACACAATGTTACCTCACCACCCTTTCGGACAATACATTCCAGATCTCACTAACTCGCTGTGTAACACAATGTTACCTCACCACCCTTTCGGACAATGCATTCCAGATCTCACTAACTCGCTGTGTAACACAATGTTACCTCACCACCCTTTCGGACAATGCATTCCAGATCTCACTAACTCGCTGTGTAACACAATGTTACCTCACCACCCTTTCGGACAATACATTCCAGATCACACTAACTCGCTGTGTAACACAATGTTACCTCACCACCCTTTCGGACAATGCATTCCAGATCACACTAACTCGCTGTTTAACACAATGTTACCTCACCACCCTTTCGGACAATGCATTCCAGATCTCACTAACTCGCTGTATAACACAATGTTACCTCACCGCCCTTTCGGGCAATGCATTCCAGATCTCACTAACTCGCTGTGTAACACAATGTTACCTCACCACCCTTTCGGGCAATGCATTCCAGATCTCACTAACTCGCTGTGTAACACAATGTTACCTCACCACCCTTTCGGACAATGCATTCCAGATCACACTAACTCGCTGTGTAACACAATGTTACCTCACCACCCTTTCGGACAATGCATTCCAGATCTCACTAACTCGCTGTGTAACACAATGTTACCTCACCACCCTTTCGGACAATGCATTCCAGATCTCACTAACTCACTGTGTAACACAATGTTACCTCACCACCCTTTCGGACAATGCATTCCAGATCTCACTAACTCACTGTGTAACACAATGTTACCTCACCACCCTTTCGGACAATGCATTCCAGATCTCACTAACTCGCTGTGTAACACAATGTTACCTCACCACCCTTTCGGACAATGCATTCCAGATCTCACTAACTCGCTGTGTAACACAATGTTACCTCACCACCCTTTCGGACAATGCATTCCCGATCTCACTAACTCACTGTGTAACACAATGTTATCTCACCACCCTTTCAGGCAATGCATTCCAGATCACACTAACTCGCTGTGTAACACAATGTTACCTCACCACCCTTTCGGGAAATGCATTCCAGATCACACTAACTCGCTGTGTAACACAATGTTACCTCACCACCCTTTCGGGCAATGCATTCCAGATCACACTAACTCGCTGTGTAACACAATGTTACCTCACCACCCTTTCGGGCAATGCATTCCAGGTCACACTAACTCGCTGTGTAACACAATGTTACCTCACCACCCTTTCGGACAATGCATTCCAGATCACACTAACTCGCTGTGTAACACAATGTTACCTCACCACCCTTTCGGACAATGCATTCCTGATCTCACTAACTCGCTGTGTATCACAATGTTACCTCACCGCCCTTTCGGGCAATGCATTCCAGATCACACTAACTCGCTGTGTAACACAATGTTACCTCACCACCCTTTCGGGCAATGCATTCCAGATCACACTAACTCGCTGTGTAACACAATGTTACCTCACCACCCTTTCGGGCAATGCATTCCAGATCACACTAACTCGCTGTGTAACACAATGTTACCTCACCACCCTCTCGGGCAATGCATTCCAGATCACACTAACTCGCTGTGTAACAATGTTACCTCACCTCGCCTGTGGCTCTTTCTCCACTCACTTTAAATCTGCATCGTCTGGTTACTGACCCTTCTGCCAATGGAAACAGTTCCTCCTTATTTACTCATCAAAACCAATCATGAGTTTCAACAGCTCTATAAAATCTTCGTTTAACCAACTCTGCTCTAAAGAGAACAAACCAGTCTCTCCCCAGAACTGAAGTCCCTGATCCTTAGTGCAATTCTCTCAAATCTCTTCTGCACTGTCTCCAAGGCCTTGATATCCTCCCTAAAGTGTGGTGCCCAGAATTGAAAACCAGACTCCAGCTGAGGCCTAACCAGTCTGTTCTAACAGTTGAACATCACTTCCTTGCTGCTATTCGCTATTCCTCCTGTAATAAAGCCGAGGACATGGCTCATGGTGTCAGCACTTGACTAATGAGCACTGTCGGAGGCGAGGACATTCACCACTGCTCCACTAATATTAACAGTGGGGTCACTTTAAGCAGATTGGTGACGTAATATCTTTAGGGGTCTTACAGTATCTGGAAACCTCTTAAATACATAACTGGTTTGATCTGACTGCTGTTTTACAATTATAATTCTCCACGTGTGCACATGTCCCGCTGTGTGTCTAACAAACTCAGTCAGCGTCCTTCCCTTTCCCCACTGGGGAAATGTGAAAGCGATTCAGTCCCGGATCAGTAATTTCTCCAAACTTAAGTTGATGTTATTCGCCGGCATTAAGTTATAACCAAATTTGAGACCTTGTAAGATGGAGTTTTCTGCTGTTTGACACACGCAGACTCTGGTATAATAAACACACGACAACAACAGCAGCACCGTAGGGAATCAAGCTGAATACAGAAAGTACAGAGGAGAAATCAAAAACAAACTAAGAGGGGCACGGAAAAACTGAGGAAAGATTAGTGGGAGTAGAATAGGGAACATTAAAATCTTTCTTAAACATGTAAAGCCTAAAAGGAGAGTCAATGGAAAGGTGCGATGATTAAGGACCAAAAGGCCAATCTTCTGGTGGATGCAGTGGGCATGGCTGAGGTACTGAATGAGTACTTTGCATCTGCCTTCACTAAAGAAGAGGATGCTGCCAATGTTACAGTGAAGGAGAGGGTGGTAGTGAAATTGGACAGGATATAAATAGACCAAGAGGATGTAGTGAAACAGTTGACAGCGCTCAAAGTGGAAGTGTCATGGTCTGGATGGGATGCATCCTGGGTTACTGAGAGAAGGAAGGCTCTGGCCACAATCTTTGAATCCTCCTTGGATAGGGGAGTGGTGCCACAGGACTGGGGATTTGCAAATGTTACCCCCTTGTTTAAAAACGGAGCGTGTGGTAAACCAATGAACGACAGGCGAATCAGTCTAGCGCCAGTGTTCAGGAACCTTCTGGAGATAAATCAATGAGAACCTGCTAAGATATCATCTCTCCTTACAGCAGTAATTGACTCCTTGATTAATATTGCAACACCCCCTCCTCTTTTACACCCCTGTCTTGCCTGAAGATTCTATACCCTGGAATACTGAGCTGCCAGTCCTGCCCCTCCCTCAACCATGTCTCTGTGATAACAATATCATACTCCCATGTGTTCATCAACACCTTGAATTCATCTGCCTTACTCGCAAGACTCCTTGCATTAAAATAAATGCCATCCAGCCTTGCCATGCTCCCTTGTGCCGTTACATATTTGCTCTGCCTTCCAGGCTGACCTGTTTTTTCCTCTATATTTGGCTGTGCATCACCCTCTACTGTAGCTCCACTCTGTATCCCATCCCCCTGCCAAGTTAGTTTAAACTCCCAACAGTACTAACAAACCTCCCTGCAAGGATGTTGGTCCCGTTCCGGTTCAGGTGCAAACCGTCCGACTTGTACAGGTCCCACCTTCCCCAGAAAAAGAGCCAGTGATCAAAGAAACTAAAGCCCTCCCTCCTGCACCAACTCTTTAGCCACGCATTCATCTGCTCTATCCACCTATTCCTATACTCACTAGCACATGGCACTGGGAGTAATCCAGAGATTACAGTCTTTGAGGTCCTGCTTTTTAATCTGCTACCTAGCTCCCTAAATTCTTGTTGCAGGACCTCATCCCGCTTTCTATCTATGTCCTTGGTACCAATGTGAACCACGACCTCTGACTGTTCGCCCTCCCCCTTCAGAATGCCCTGCAGCCGTTCAGTGACATCCTTGACCCTGGCACCAAGGAGGCAATATACCATCCTGGAGTCACGTCTGCGGCCACAGAAACGTCTATCTGTTCCCCTTACGATAGAATCCCCCATCACTATTGCTCTCCCACTCTTTTTCCTCCCCTCCTGTGCAGCTGAGCCACTCGTAGTGCCACGGACTGGGCTCTTGCTGCATTCCCAAGAAAGCATCTCCCCAGCAGTATCCAAAACGGAAAATCTGTTGGCGAGGGAGATGGACCCTGCACTACCTTCCTAGTTCTTTTACTCTGTCTGGCGGTCACCCATTCCGTCTGACCACCTCGTTAGACGAGCTATGAAGATCTCAGCTTCGCGGATGCTCCACAGTGACTCCAGCCGCAGCTCCAGCTCAGAAACGTGGATTTCGAGTAGCTGCAGCTGGAGACACTTCCTGCACACATGTTCGCCCTGGACACCGAAAGTGTCCCCGACTTCCCACATAGCACAGGAGGAGCACTCCACACTGCCGAGCTGCCCTGCCATGTCCTACCCCTAATTTACTCCCTTTAAAGAATATTAAATACACTAGGGACCTTACTTCCCTTTAAACACTACTTACGCTAAACTAGAAACCTTACTTTTACTTTAACGACAGGACTGTAGAAATATTCATCAGGTCCTACTTCCCAATCAGCTCCTTCCCTGGTTGCGACGTCACTTTAGCGGTTTTGCAGTTGTAGTTTGACTGCTCCCGCTCTCAGACTCTTTCCTGCAGTCCTGTGACGTCTCTCCTCGATTTTGTTGTACTTTTGGAATTCGCCGGACTTGTATCTGCCTCCTCACTGCTGCCGACTCCTTGAAGGTCCGCGCTGTCCTCAGCCTCCCGCTCTATTTATGCCTCCTCGCTGCTGCTGCCGACTCCTCGCAGGTCCGCGCTGTCCTCGGCCTCACGCTGTATTTATGCCTCCTCGTTGCTGCTGCAGACTCCTCGCAGGTCCGCGCTGTCCTCGGCCTCCCGCTGTATTTATGCCTCCTCGCTGCTGCTGCCAACTCCTCGCAGGTTCTCTTTAGAGCAGAAAAATGTTAATTGGGAGATTTAATAGAGGTGCTCAAAATCATGAAGGTGTTTCCATAGAGTAAATAAGGAGCAACTGTACCCACTGACAGAAGGGTCGGTAAACAGAGGAGACGGATTTAATGTAATTGACAAAACGCCAGAGGGGAGGTAAGATCAGATTGTTTTTAGGCATCGTGTTATGATCTGGAATGCAATGTCTGAATGAGTGATGGGAGCAGAGACAATAGTAACTTTTAAACCTGAATTAGTGAAATACACGAAGGGGAGAACATTAGCAGTGCTCTGGGCACAGAGCAGGGGAGTGGGACACATTGGCCTGCTCTTTCAAAGAGCCGGTACAGGCACGTTGTGCCCAATGGCCTCATTCTGTGCTGTCTGGTCCCAAGTTTCTATGCTATCAACCTCGAACTCTTTGTTCCTGAGCGAGTAATAAACGATAAATGTACCTGAATGCTATTTACAGAAGCAGATCTTTAGTGTGTGAAATTGCATTGGGAAGTTTAATTCTGTTAACCAGCAAACGATGACCAAAAATTGATAAAAAGGGAGAAAAATCGACTGAGTATATCAGCAAGAAACATTTAAAAATTGTAGGAGCTTCTGAAAGTAAGTAAACATGGAGAGTAGCAAAAGTAAGCATTGGTCCCTTAGAGGCTGAGACAGGAGAAATTATAATGGGAAATAAGGAAATGGCAGATTTTAAACAAATATTTTGTATCTGTCTTCACAGTAGAAAACACAAATAACGCACCAAAAATGGCAGGGAACCAAGGGACTAATGAAAGGACTGACATCAATTACTTTCAGTTCCTGCGAGAAAAAAAGTACTTGAGAAACTAATGGGACTAAAAACCGACAAATCCCCAGGACCTGACGGCCGACATCCTAGGGTTCTACAAGAGGTGGCTGAAGAGAGAGTGGATGCATTGGTTGTGATCTTCCAAAATTCCCTAGATTCTGGAGCAGTCCCAGTGGATTAGAAGGTAGAAAAAGTAACCCCGCTATTCTAGAAAAGGGGAAGAGAGAAAGCAGGGAACTACAGGCCAGTGAGCCTGGCGTCAGGAAAATGCTGGAATCCATCATTAAGGGAGGGGTAAGAGGGCACTTAGAAAATCATATGATCAGGCGGAGTCAACATGGTTTTATGAAAGAGAAATCATGCTATTAGTGTTTTTTGAGGATGCAACTAGCTGGATAGATAATGGGGAACTGGTGGATGTCAAATATTTGGATTGCCAAAAGGCATTTGATAAGGTGCCACATAAAAGGTTGCTGTGCAAGATAAGGACTCATGGGGTGAGGGGAATATATTAGTTACAAGGACAGGTTGGAGAAGCTGGATCTGTTTTCATTAGAGCAAAGGAGGTTGAGGGGTGATTTGATCGAGGTGTACAAGATTATGATGGGTTTGGATAGGCTAGACAGGGAAAGGCTGTCCCCACTAGTTGATGGTACGAGGACTAGGGGACACAGATTTAAGGTTTTGGGCAAGAGATACAGGGGGCGAATGTGAGTAAAAACCTTTTTACACAGTGAGTGGTGAGGACCTGGAACTCGCTGCCGACGGAAGTGGTGGAAGTGGAGACACTCGATGTTTTCAAGGGGAGACTGGACAGGCACTTGAGGGAAATAAACTTGCAGGGCTACGGGGATAGAGCGGGGGAATGGGACTGACTGGATTGCTCTACAGAGAGCCGGCACGGACTCGATGGGCCGAATGGCCTCCTTCTGTGCCGTTATGACTATTACCATCGATAGAGGATTGGTTAACTGACAGAAAACAGAGAGTAGGGATAAACAGGACATTTTCAGCTTGGCAGGCTAGTGGGGTGCCACAAGGATCAGTGCTGGGGCCTCTGCTATTTACAATCTATATTACTGACTTAGATGAAGGGACCGAGTGCAATGGATCCAAGTTTGCTGCTGATACAAAGCTAGGTGGGACAGTAAGCTATGGGGACACAGAGCCTGCAAAGGGATATGGGCAGTCTAAGTGTGCGGGCAGTAAGGTGACAGATGGAATATAATGTGGGGAAATGTGTGCGTATTTACTTTAGTAGGAAGAACAGAAAAACAGAACCTTTTTTAAATGGTGAAAAATGATTAAATGTTGGTGTTCAGAGAGATTTAGGTGTTCTCGTACAGGAGACAAAGTTAGCATGCAGGTACCGCGAGCAATTGGGCAGGCGGATGGCATGTTGGACTTTATTACAAGGGGTTGGGATACAACAGTGAGGAAGTCTTGCTACAATTGGACAGGGCTTTGGTGAGACAACACCCAGAGTACCGGGCACAGTTTTGGTCTCATATCGATAAAGGATGGGATAAAGACAGTAGGGAGAAATGATCTTAGCTCCAAAAATAAAGTAAATAAATCAGTTTGGGTGGAGCCAAGAAACAGCAAGGGGCAGAAAACATTGGTTGGAGGTGATTATAGGCTCCCAAACTGTAGTTGTAATGTAGGGCGGCGTATAATTCAGGGAACTAGAGGTGCATGTAGCGAGGGTAATATAGTAATCATGGGGGATTTTAAGCTATGTATAGATTGGGGGAACGAAATCTGCAGTAATAGTGTGGGGACATCATCTGAGTCAATGGGACTCTCTCTGACCTTTCTCCCCAGTCCATCTCCAGGGCCAGTGTGTATCTGAGTCAATGGGACTCTCTCTGACCTTTCTCCCCAGTCCATCTCCAGGACCAGTGTGTATCTGAGTCAATGGGACTCTCTGACCTTTCTCCCCAGTCCATCTCCAGGACCAGTGTGTATCTGAGTCAATGGGACTCTCTCTGACCTTTCTCCCCACTCTATCTCCAGGACCAGTGTGTATCTGAGTCAATGGGACTCTCTCTGACCTTTCTCACCAGTCCATCTCCAGGACCAGTGTGTATCTGAGTCAATGGGACTTTCTCTGACCTTTCTCCCCAGTCCATCTCCAGGGCCAGTGTGTATCTGAGTCAATGGGACTCTCTCTGACCTTTCTCCCCAGTCCATCTCCAGGACCAGTGTGTATCTGAGTCAATGGGACTCTCTGACCTTTCTCCCCAGTCCATCTCCAGGACCAGTGTGTATCTGAGTCAATGGGACTCTCTCTGACCTTTCTCCCCAGTCCATCTCCAGGACCAGTGTGTATCTGAGTCAATGGGACTCTCTCTGACCTTTCTCCCCACTCTATCTCCAGGACCAGTGTGTATCTGAGTCAATGGGACTCTCTGACCTTTCTCCCCAGTCCATCTCCAGGACCAGTGTGTATCTGAGTCAATGGGACCCTCTCTGACCCTTCTCCCCAGTCCATCTCCAGGGCCAGTGTGTATCTGAGTCAATGGGACTCTCTCTGACCTTTCTCCCCAGTCCATCTCCAGGGCCAGTGTGTATCTGAGTCAATGGGACTCTCTCTGACCTTTCTCCCCAGTCTATCTCCAGGACCAGTGTGTATCTGAGTCAATGGGACTCTCTCTGACCTTTCTCCCCAGTCCATCTCCAGGACCAGTGTGTATCTGAGTCAATGGGACTCTCTCTGACCTTTCTCCCCAGTCCATCTCCAGAACCAGTGTGTATCTGAGTCAATGGGACTCTCTCTGACCTTTCTCCCCAGTCCATCTCCAGGACCAGTGTGTATCTGAGTCAATGGGACTCTCTCTGACCTTTCTCCCCAGTCCATCTCCAGGACCAGTGTGTATCTGAGTCAATGGGTCTCTCTCTGACCTTTCTCCCCAGTCCATCTCCAGGACCAGTGTGTATCTGAGTCAGTGGGACTCTCTCTGACCTTCCTCCCCAGTCCATCTCCACGACCAGTGTGTATCTGAGTCAATGGGACTCTCTCTGACCTTTCTCCCCAGTCCATCTCCAGGACCAGTGTGTATCTGAGTCAATGGGACTCTCTCTGACCTTTCTCCCCAGTCCATCTCCAGGACCAGTGTGTGTCTGAGTCAATGGGACTCTCTCTGAACTTTCTCCCCAGTCCATCTCCAGGACCAGTGTGTATCTGAGTCAATGGGACTCTCTCTGACCTTCCTCCCCAGTCCATCTCCAGGACCAGTGTGTATCTGAGTCAATGGGACTCTCTCTGACCTTTCTCCCCAGTCCATCTCCAGGACCAGTGTGTATCTGAGTCAATGGGACTCTCTCTGACCTTTCTCCCCAGTCCATCTCCAGGACCAGTGCGTATCTGAGTCAATGGGACTCTCTCTGACCTTTCTCCCCAGTCCATCTCCAGGACCAGTGTGTATCTGAGTCAATGGGACTCTCTCTGACCTTTCTCCCCAGTCCATCTCCAGGACCAGTGTGTGTCTGAGTCAATGGGACTCTCTCTGAACTTTCTCCCCAGTCCATCTCCAGGACCAGTGTGTATCTGTGGTGATTATTCTTTATGTTTAGTAAGAAGTATTGTAATTGGTTGTTTCTTTCCTGCCTTGAGCTATATGCTGTAAACTCATTGGTAGTTGATGTCATGTGATTTGTGGTGGCCATCTTAAATTCAGTTCTCTGCAGCCTTGGTTGGGACTGGGTGTTGAAAGATCTGCTACTGGATTTTTAAAGTTAATAAAGCCTAGATTTAGAAAGGCAAATCTACTCTTTATTTCAATTTATTAACTTTAAGTCAGAATGGAGCGATATCTTCAACCGGAACGATTCAATGCTGACCCTAATTCTGCAGGAGTGGATGATAAATGGAAACACTGGTATCGTACATTAAAAAACTTTTTGGGTGTCTAAATAAGCTGAATATGCTGATCAACTACATTGCTGCGGATGTGTATAAGTATATTTTGGACTGTGAAACTTACGAATTGGCTATTTCTACATTGGAAAAGATTTTTGTTAAACCAAAGAATGAGGTATTTGCACGTCACCTTCTATCTGCCCGTAGGCAGCAGGTGGGAGAATCTTTGGATACTTATTTACAAGCACTTCGGCACCTTAGTGCTAACTGTAATTATAAGACCGTGACGGCTGAAGAATATAAGGAAGAATCGGTACGGGATGCTTTTATTAATGGATTACTGTCTCGATCAATTCGTCAGCGGTTGTTAGAAAAGAAGACTTTGGAACTTAAGAGTGCTTTCGAGCAAGCCTCTACATTGGATGTGGCTCAGAGAAGTTCGGATTCTTATGCTCTTTTTAAACGGCCTGTGACTGTGGTTTCGGCAGTTCCGGATGAAAAGGAATTATGTGGACTTAATAGGAGTGGTTTACTAGATTCTGAAACAGTTTCTACTTCGGCGGCTGTTGCCTCTAGGATTCAGAAGTGTTATTTTTGTGGGAACGTCCGGCACCCTTGTCTGAAGTGTCCTGCTCGGGAGGCTGTGTGTAGTAAATGCGGCAAGAGAGGTCATTATGCACGTGTTTGTAAATCATCAGGTTCAATTACCTCCTCTGCGACTATTCAGCCTTTAGATAGGGCGTTTATTGCATCAATTTCTGCTGCATTTGCTCATGGCCTAAACAAAGCTATAGTTACGGCCCAAGTTAATGGGTTAGAAGTGAAGGCCCTTACAAAACTCTCGGTACTGCCCGTATCTATAAGTCTTCAGTTTGTGAAGGAGAAGCGTTTGAAAATTTCGCCTGTTACTTATCAGGTGTGTATGGCTCAGACGACTCTCACTTCACAAGTAGCTGGTTGTTGCCTTGTGAAATTGATTCTTCTAGGTAATACGTATACTGATATACGCCTATCTGTTCTGCCTAATCTCTGTGCGGATATTTTGATTGGTCATGATGTGCTTCAATTACACGAGTCTCTCAGTCTTTCGTTTGGAGGGACTAAGCCACCTTTATCTATTTGTGGATTAACCTCTTCCATTTCTCCATTATCACTTTTTTCCAATTTGATGCCGGATTGTAAGCCAATTGCTACCAAGTCAAGAAGGTATAGCAGTCAGGATAGAGAATTTATTCATTCTGAAGTTCAACGTCTTTTATTGGAAGGAATCATTGAACCTAGTTGTTCGCCTTGGCGGGCACAGGTAGTTGTCACCACTAACGAGAGACATAAGAAACGAATGGTGATAGACTACTCCCAAACTATTAATAGGTATACTCAATTAGATGCGTACCCTTTGCCTAAGATTGATGAGCTTATCAACAAAGTATCTCAGTATAAGGTTTTTAGCACTATTGATTTAAAGAGTGCTTATCATCAGATTCCTATTGTTAAGAGGGATCAACCATATCCGGCCTTTGAGGCTGGCGGAAAGCTGTATCAGTTTTGCCAAATACCATTTGGTGTTACTAATGGTGTTGCTTGTTTTCAACGGGCAATGGATGCTTTTATAAGTGATAACTCTCTCTCCGACACCTTTTCATACTTAGATCACATCACGGTGTGTGGCAAATCAAGGGTGGAGCATGATTCTAATTTAGAAAGATTCCTTCAAGCTGCGGAAAAAGTTGGTTTAACTTTCAATAAAGAGAAGTGTATCTTTTTGACCACTGAGGTAAATCTACTGGGGTATATTATCTCGGGAAACAAGATTAAACCAGACCCAGAACGTCTGCGACCATTGATTGACTTACCTTGTCCTACTAATTCTAAGGCTTTGCAACGAGTTGTTAGACTGTTTTCTTATTATTCTAATTGGATTGCAAACTTTTCACAGAAGATCCGGCCCCTTATTCGGGTTACGACATATCCTCTATCATGGGAGGCCAGGACGTGTTTTGATAATTTTAAAAAGGATATCCTTGGAGCAGTTGTGCATTCTATTGATGAGCAGGTTCCCTTTGTGATTGAGACGGACGCTTCTGATTTTGCAATTGGGGCTACTCTGAACCAAAATGGAAGACCTGTGGCCTTTTTTTTACGTACCTTGAACAATAGTGAAAAAAGACATTCTTCAATAGAGAAAGAAGCGTATGCAACAGTAGAAGCACTGCGTAAATGGAGACATTATTTATCGGGGCGACATTTTACGTTGGTAACTGACCAAAAATCTGTGTCCTTTATGTTTGATGTCAAACATTTTGGAACGATCAAGAATGATAAAATAATGGAGGTGGAGGATTGAGTTGGCATGCTACCATTTTGATATAGTTTATCGTCCGGGGAAGGATAATGTTGCTGCTGATGCGCTGTCGAGGGCTTATTGTTCTGTGATTCACGGAGATACGCTTATTAATCTTCACAATGCCTTATGCCATCCTGGGGTTACGAGGATAATACACTTCGTACGCGGTAAGAATTTGCCCTTTTCAGTTGAAGACGTCAAGCGGATGACTTCATCATGTTCTATCTGTGCTCGGTGTAAACCGAATTTCTTTAAGCCTCAACGAGCTCATCTTATAAAGGCTACTTCTCCTTTTGAACGTTTGAGCGTCGATTTTAAGGGGCCTCTTCCTTCAACGACTCAAAATCGATATATATTTACTGTTGTGGATGAGTTTTCAAGGTTCCCTTTTGCTTTTCCTTGCGCAGATGTATCAGCTGCTACAGTTATCAAATGTCTGACTCAACTTTTTGTCATCTTTGGGATGCCTGCGTATATCCATTCGGATCAGGGAAGTTCTTTTATGTCTTCCCAGTTGAAGGAATACCTTCAGAGTCGGGGAATTTCTACTAGCAGAACTACCCCGTATAATCCCCAGGGTAATGGACAGTGCGAACGATACAATGGGGTGATCTGGAAGGCAGTTATGTTGGCTTTGACATCCCGGAACCTTAAGAATACACAGTGGGAAATGGTACTGCCTGATGCCCTGCATTCCATTAGATCATTGCTTTCAACGGCTACTAATGTGACCCCCCATGAAAGGCTCTTTAATTATCCACGGAGATCTACTACGGGATATTCGGTACCTTCATGGCTTACTATGCAGGGACCTGTGCTGCTTCGACACAATGTTAGATTGCCAAAATATGATCCTTTAGTGGAGGAGGTGGAGCTGTTGGAGGCAAATTCCCAATATGTTCATATTCGATTCCAAGATGGGAAAGAAAGTACTGTTTCAATTAAAGACTTGGCTCCTTGTGGTGGCCAGCCCTCTTCTGAGGATATTAACAATAGTCATGATTCAGATAATGTGGATGTCGTTACAGATACTACAAATATTTCCAATCCTATTGCAGATAATTATACTTCTATTAGTCAGCCTTCGATGGATGTTCATGACCGTCCCAGTTTACCTCCCGATGGGATTTCCAATCCGGAAACCGTTGATAATCGGGATATGGATAGCCTTCCTGCAGAAGATACTTCAGTGTCTCCTGGTGTGGGAGGGCAAGGAATTTCACCAGGGTTAACAAGGTCGACACGAACAAGATATCCGGTCGACCGACTGAAAATGGACTTTTAAATTGATAGTAATGTTTTAAAATTGTTGAAATATTATATTTGTATTGTTTTAGTTGTAAATAATTAACTCTTTATTTCAATATCTGAGTCAATGGGACTCTCTCTGACCTTTCTCCCCAGTCCATCTCCAGGACCAGTGTGTATCTGAGTCAATGGGACTCTCTCTGACCTTTCTCCTCAGTCCATGTCCAGGACCAGTGTGTATCTGAGTCAATGGGACACTCTCTGACCTTTCTCCCCAGTCTATCTCCAGGACCAGTGTGTATCTGAGTCAATGGGACTCTGACCTTTCTCCCCAGTCCATCTCCAGGACCAGTGTGTATCTGAGTCAATGGGACACTCTCTGACCTTTCTCCCCAGTCCATCTCCAGGACCAGTGTGTATCTGAGTCAATGGGACTCTGACCTTTCTCCCCAGTCCATCTCCAGGACCAGTGTGTATCTGAGTCAATGGGACACTCTCTGACCTTTCTCCCCAGTCCATCTCCAGGACCAGTGTGTATCTGAGTCAATGGGACACTCTCTGACCTTTCTCCCCAGTCCATCTCCAGGACCAGTGTGTATCTGAGTCAATGGGACACTCTCTGACCTTTCTCCCCAGTCCATCTCCAGGACCAGTGTGTATCTGAGTCAATGGGACACTCTCTGACCTTTTTCCCCAATCGATCTCTGAATCGGAAGAGTTCTCTCCGGTTGGTGCTCACAATCCTGTGTTGGTTCACCTGCTGTCGTTCCTCAGTCTACAATCCCGGTTTACTCTCAGCTGTGAACCTCTCAATCACTCAGTCTTTCACCAGGAAATCTAATTATGGCAGGACAGAAAAGAACAATATCAACAGTGTGAAGTAATGTAATATAGACATTTCTTCTGCTTCATAAAAATAAAAGTTTGGGTCAGAGTCCTTCGGTCTGATGTTGTCCCTTTTCTCAGATCCCCGCCATGCCCGCCTGGGCTTCCAGCAAATCACCAAGGTTCTGGATAGAAATGTACAATTTCCCTGTGCTTTAGGCAAACCGAAGCTGGGGCAATCTTTCCCAGGTAACACACTGACTGATCTCACTGGGCCCATCCTCCCCAGGTTACACACTGTCTGATCTCACTGGGCCCATCCTCCCCGGGTTACACACTGTCTGATCTCACTGGGCCCATCCTCCCCGGGTTACACACTGTCTGATCTCACTGGGCCCATCCTCCCCGGGTTACACACTGTCTGATCTCACTGGGCCCATCCTCCCTGGGTTACACACTGTCTGATCTCACTGGGCCCATCCTCCCCGGGTTACACACTGTCTGATCTCACTGGGCCCATCCTCCCCGGGTTACACAATCATAGAAACTTACTGCACAGAAGGCCGCCATTCGGCCCATCTTGTCCGAGCCGGCTGACAAAGATCTATCCACTCTAATCCCACTTTCCAGCACTTGGTCCGTAGCCGTGTAGCTTACGGCACTTCAAGCAGTTTTTAAACGTGATGAGGTTCTCTGCCTCGACCACCCTTTCAGGCAGTGAGTTCCAGACCTCCACCACCCTCTGGGTGTAAAAAACTCACCTTAAAACCCCTCTAATCCTTTGACCATCTGCTTTAAATCTATGCCCCCTGGCTATTGACCTCTCCACTAAGGGAAATAGGTCCTTCCTATCCACTCAATCTAGGCCCCTAATAAATTGATACACCTCAAATCGAGTCTCCCCTTGGCCTTCTCTGTTCCAAAGAAAAGAACCCCAGCCTATCCAATCTTTCCACATAGCAAAAATTCCCCAGCCCAGGCAAAATCCCCATAAATCTCCTCTGCACCCTCTGGTGCAATCACTTCATTCCTGTAATGTGTTGACCAGAACTGCACGCAGTATTCTAGCTGCGGCCTAGCCATACAGTTCACTCATTACCTCCCAGCTCTTATATTCTATGCCTCGGCTAGTAAAGACCTTTCTCCCCAGTCCATCCACTACAGGGTGCAGAGCAGATGTAATTTTTTTCCACCCAGAGGGTGATAGGGGTCTGGAACTCACTGCCTGAAAGGGTGGTAGAGGCAGAGACCCTCAGCACATTTAAAAAGTACTTGGGTGTACACTTGAAGAGCCGTAACCTACAGGGCTGTGGAGCAAGAGTCTGCAGGACGGGTTCATGGAATCCATTCGGGACATTTTCCTGGAACAAAATGTCATGGAACCAACAATGTTAGAACTTGTATTGTGTAATAAGACCGGGTTAATTAGCAACCTCATATTATGATCACTCTGCCCCACTGGATCCTTTACTATGTTAGAACTTCACATTAATTTTGAGAGAGTGACTTGCCTAAGTCCGAAACTATTGTCTTAAACTTAAATAAAGCCAATTACATAGGTATGAGGGGCGAGTTGGCTGAGGTAGATTGGAAAAATAGATTAAAAGGTATGGCGGTAGATAAGCAGTGGCAAACATTTAAAGAAATATTTCATAATTCTCAACTAAAATACATTCCATTGAGAAACAAAAACTCCACGGGAAGTGATCCAACCATGGCTAACTAAAGGTAAGGATAGCATTAGATTGACAGAAGCTTATAATGTTGCAAAGAATAATAGTAAGCCTGAGGATTGAGAGAGTTTCAGAAACCAGCAAAGAGTGACCAAAAATTGATAAAAAAGGGAAAAAATGCAATGACAGAAAACGAGCAAGAAATCTAAAAGCAGATTGTAAGATTGTCTACAAGTATGTAGGAAGGAGGAGAGTAGCAAAAGTAAACATTGGTCCCTTAGAGGCTGAGACAGGAGAAATGATTATGGGGAATAAGGAAATGGCAGAAACGTTAAACAAATATTTTGTATCTGTCTTCACAGTAGAAGACACAAAAAGCATATCAAAAATGGTGGGGAACCAAGGGTCTAATGAGGGTGAGGAACTTAACGTAATTCATATGAGTAGCGAAAAAGTACTTGAGAAACTAATAGGACTGAAAACCGACAAATCCCCTGGACCCGACGGCCTACATCCTAGGGTTGTAAAAGAGGTGGCTGAAGAGATAGTGGACGCATTGGTTTTGATCTTCCAAAATTCCCAAGATTCTGGAATCATCCCAGCAGATTGGAAGGTCGCAAATGTAACACCGCTATTCAAGAAAGGAGGGAAGAGGAAAAACAGGGAACGACAGGCCAGTTAGCCCGACACAAGTCATTCGGAAAACACTGGAATCCATTGTTAAGGAAGTGGTATCAGGGCACTTAGAAAAATCATAACATTAGGCAGAGTCAACATGGTTTTATGAAAGGGAAATCGTGTTTGACAAATTTAGAGTTTTTTGATGATGTTACTAGCAGGGTAGATAAAGGGGAACCAGTGGATGTAGTATATTTAGATTTCCAAAAGGCAGTCGATAAGGTGTCACATAAAAGGTTATTGCACAAGATTAGGGCTCATGGGGTTGGGGGTAATACAGTAGCATGGATCAAGGATTGGTTACCAGACAGAAAACAGAGTAGGGATAAACGGATCTTTTTCAGGTTGGCAGGCTGTAACTAGTGGGGTGCCACAAGGATCAGTGTTGGGGCCTCAGCTATTTACAATCTACATTAATGACCTAGATGAAGGGACTGAGTGTAATGTATCCAAGTTTGCTGACGATACAAATCTAGGTGGGACGGTAAGGAGAACAAAGACTCTGCAAAGGGATATAGATAAGACTGAGTGGGCAGTAAGGTGGCAGATGGAGTGTAATGTGGGGAAATGTGAGGTTATTCACTTTGGTAGGAAGAATAGAAAAACATAATTTTTTTAAATGGTGAGAAACTTTCAAATGTTGGTGTTCAGAAAGATTTGGGTGTCCTCGTGCAAGAAACACAGAAAGCTAGCGTGCAGGTACAGCAAGCAATAAGGAAGGCAAGTGACATATTGGCGTTTATTGCAAGGGGGTTGGAGTATAAGAGTAAGGAAGTCTTGCTCCAATTGTACAGGGCCTTGGTCAGACCACACCTGGAGTACTGTGCACAGTTTTAGTCTCCTTATCTAAGGAAGGATATACTTGCCTTGGAGGCGGTGCAACGAAGGTTCACTAGATTGATTCCTGGGATGAGAGGGCTGTCCTATGAGGAGAGATTGTGTAGAATGGGCCAATTCTCTCTGGAGTTTAGAAGAATGAGAGGTGATCTCATTGAAACATGTAAGATTCTGAAGGGGATTGACAGGGTAGATGCCGAGAGGTTGTTTCCCCGGGCTGGAGTGTCTAGAACTAGGGGGCATAGTCTCGGGGCATAGTCTCACAACGTGGACCACTTTCCATACCTCGGGAGCCTGTCAACAAGGACAGACGGCGATGACGAAGTCCAACACGGCCTTCAGTGTGCCAGTGCAGCCTTCGGTCGCCTGAGGAAGAGAGTGTTTGAAGACCAGGACCTCAAACCCGGCACTAAGCTCATGGTCTACAGAGCAGCAGTGATACCCGCCCTGCTGTATGCCTCAGAGACATGGACCATGTACAGCAGGCACCTCAAAGCACTGGAGAGGTACCACCAACGCTGCCTCCGCAAGATCCTGCAAATCTATTGGCAGGATAGACGCACCAACATCGTTGTTCTCGCTCAGGCCAACATCCCCAGCATCGAAGCTTTGACCACGCTCGATCAGCTCCGATGGACGGGTCACATTGTCCACATGCCCGATACGAGACTCCCAAAACAAGCGCTCTACTCGGAGCTCCGACACAGCAAGAGAGCCCCAGGTGGGCAGAGGAAACGCTTCAAGGACACCCTCAGACTCCTTGAAAAAGTGTAACATCCCCACTGACACCTGGGACTCCCTGGCCCAAGACCGCACAAAGTGGGGGAGAAGCATCCGGGAAGGCGCCGAACACCGAGTCTCCTCGCGGGAGCAATCGGAAGACAAACACAGGCAGCGCAAAGAGCGCACGTCAACCCAAACACCCCCCCCCGGGCCCCGCTTCGACCCCCGGTTCCCAGAGATTGCCTGAGAGGGGCCGGCGCTGCTGTAAATGCCGGAGATTCTCTGATCTACACTCACCGCACCATCCGCCGCTCCTCAGTCCCGCCGCCATTTTATCTCCTTCCACAAACCGGAGCCTCATCCGGGGACTGCGAGCAGCACCGAGCATGCGCACTGCGGCCACGCAGCCCGCGCTTAAAGTCCCTCAGTGAGTCCGTCTCTTCTATTGGCTGCGACTCGTAGATTGACAGCTGCGCTCACCAATCGCAGCCCGCAACGCCTGGGGGCCCCGCCCACTGTGTTAAAAGGCCGCCGCCAGCTCCGGGGTCACGTGGCTCCTGATCGGCCGTTCAACCGCCTCAGCGCGCGGGTGAGGTCATAGCCCCGCCCACCCGCGAGCCCTTGTTGCCCAAGGTGCCGGCCGGCGGTTGTCCTTCCCCCGGGGGGCGGCGGCTGTCCTTCCCCCGGGGGGCGGCGGCTGTCCTTCCCCCGGGGGGGCGGACTCCTCTCTAACTCTGGTCTCCAACTACTCCTCCCCGCTCCGGGCTGTCCTTCCCCCGGGGGGGGGACTCCTCTCTAACTCTGGTCTCCAACTACTCCTCCCCACTCCGGGCTGTCCTTCCCCCGGGGGGGGGACTCCTCTCTAACTCTGGTCTCCAACTACTCCTCCCCACTCCGGGCTGTCCTTCCCCCGGGGGGGGGACTCCTCTCTAACTCTGGTCTCCAACTACTCCTCCCCACTCCGGGCTGTCCTTCCCCCGGGGGGGGGGGGACTCCTCTCTAACTCTGGTCTCCAACTACTCCTCCCCACTCCGGGCTGTCCTTCCCCCGGGGGGGGGGACTCCTCTCTAACTCTGGTCTCCAACTACTCCTCCCCACTCCGGGCTGTCCTTCCCCCGGGGGGGGGACTCCTCTCTAACTCTGGTCTCCAACTACTCCTCCCCACTCCGGGCTGTCCTTCCCCCGGGGGGGGGGGGGGACTCCTCTCTAACTCTGGTCTCCAACTACTCCTCCCCACTCCGGGCTGTCCTTCCCCCGGGGGGGGGACTCCTCTCTAACTCTGGTCTCCAACTACTCCTCCCCACTCCGGGCTGTCCTTCCCCCGGGGGGCGGACTCCTCTCTAACTCTGGTCTCCAACTACTCCTCCCCACTCCGGGCTGTCCTTCCCCCGGGGGGGGGGGGGACTCCTCTCTAACTCTGGTCTCCAACTACTCCTCCCCGCTCCGGGCTGTCCTTCCCCCGGGGGGCGGACTCCTCTCTAACTCTGGTCTCCAACTACTCCTCCCCGCTCCGGGCTGTCCTTCCCCCGGGGGGGCGGACTCCTCTCTAACTCTGGTCTCCAACTACTCCTCCCCACTCCGGGCTGTCCTTCCCCCGGGGGGGGGGGACTCCTCTCTAACTCTGGTCTCCAACTACTCCTCCCCACTCCGGGCTGTCCTTCCCCCGGGGGGGGGGACTCCTCTCTAACTCTGGTCTCCAACTACTCCTCCCCACTCCGGGCTGTCCTTCCCCCGGGGGGGGGCTCCTCTCTAACTCTGGTCTCCAACTACTCCTCCCACTCCGGGCTGTCCTTCCCCCGGGGGGGGGGACTCCTCTCTAACTCTGGTCTCCAACTACTCCTCCCCACTCCGGGCTGTCCTTCCCCCGGGGGGGGGACTCCTCTCTAACTCTGGTCTCCAACTACTCCTCCCCACTCCGGGCTGTCCTTCCCCCGGGGGGGGGGGACTCCTCTCTAACTCTGGTCTCCAACTACTCCTCCCCGCTCCGGGCTGTCCTTCCCCCGGGGGGGGGGGACTCCTCTCTAACTCTGGTCTCCAACTACTCCTCCCCACTCCGGGCTGTCCTTCCCCCGGGGGGGGCGGACTCCTCTCTAACTCTGGTCTCCAACTACTCCTCCCCACTCCGTGCTGTCCTTCCCCCGGGGGGGGGACTCCTCTCTAACTCTGGTCTCCAACTACTCCTCCCCACTCCGGGCTGTCCTTCCCCCGGGGGGGCGGACTCCTCTCTAACTCTGGTCTCCAACTACTCCTCCCCACTCCGTGCTGTCCTTCCCCCGGGGGGGGACTCCTCTCTAACTCTGGTCTCCAACTACTCCTCCCCGCTCCGGGCTGTCCTTCCCCCGGGGGGGGACTCCTCTCTAACTCTGGTCTCCAACTACTCCTCCCCGCTCCGGGCTGTCCTTCCCCCGGGGGGGGGGGGACTCCTCTCTAACTCTGGTCTCCAACTACTCCTCCCCACTCCGGGCTGTCCTTCCCCCGGGGGGGGGGACTCCTCTCTAACTCTGGTCTCCAACTACTCCTCCCCACTCCGGGCTGTCCTTCCCCGGGGGGGGGGACTCCTCTCTAACTCTGGTCTCCAACTACTCCTCCCCACTCCGGGCTGTCCTTCCCCCGGGGGGGGGGGACTCCTCTCTAACTCTGGTCTCCAACTACTCCTCCCCACTCCGGGCTGTCCTTCCCCCGGGGGGGGGGACTCCTCTCTAACTCTGGTCTCCAACTACTCCTCCCCGCTCCGGGCTGTCCTTCCCCCGGGGGGGGGACTCCTCTCTAACTCTGGTCTCCAACTACTCCTCCCCACTCCGGGCTGTCCTTCCCCCGGGGGGGGGACTCCTCTCTAACTCTGGTCTCCAACTACTCCTCCCCACTCCGGGCTGTCCTTCCCCCGGGGGGGGGGGGACTCCTCTCTAACTCTGGTCTCCAACTACTCCTCCCCCGCTCCGGGCTGTCCTTCCCCCGGGGGGGGGGGACTCCTCTCTAACTCTGGTCTCCAACTACTCCTCCCCACTCCGGGCTGTCCTTCCCCCGGGGGGGGGGGACTCCTCTCTAACTCTGGTCTCCAACTACTCCTCCCCGCTCCGGGCTGTCCTTCCCCCGGGGGGGGGACTCCTCTCTAACTCTGGTCTCCAACTACTCCTCCCCACTCCGGGCTGTCCTTCCCCCGGGGGGGGGACTCCTCTCTAACTCTGGTCTCCAACTACTCCTCCCCACTCCGGGCTGTCCTTCCCCCGGGGGGGGGACTCCTCTCTAACTCTGGTCTCCAACTACTCCTCCCCACTCCGGGCTGTCCTTCCCCCGGGGGGGGGGGGACTCCTCTCTAACTCTGGTCTCCAACTACTCCTCCCCACTCCGGGCTGTCCTTCCCCCGGGGGGGGGGGGACTCCTCTCTAACTCTGGTCTCCAACTACTCCTCCCCACTGGGGCTGTCCTTCCCCGGGGGGGGGGGGACTCCTCTCTAACTCTGGTCTCCAACTACTCCTCCCCACTCCGGGCTGTCCTTCCCCCGGGGGGGGGGGACTCCTCTCTAACTCTGGTCTCCAACTACTCCTCCCCACTCCGGGCTGTCCTTCCCCCGGGGGGGGGGGACTCCTCTCTAACTCTGGTCTCCAACTACTCCTCCCCACTCCGGGCTGTCCTTCCCCCGGGGGGGGGGGGGACTCCTCTCTAACTCTGGTCTCCAACTACTCCTCCCCACTCCGGGCTGTCCTTCCCCGGGGGGGGGGGACTCCTCTCTAACTCTGGTCTCCAACTACTCCTCCCCGCTCCGGGCTGTCCTTCCCCCGGGGGGGGGACTCCTCTCTAACTCTGGTCTCCAACTACTCCTCCCCGCTCCGGGCTGTCCTTCCCCCGGGGGGGGGGACTCCTCTCTAACTCTGGTCTCCAACTACTCCTCCCCACTCCGGGCTGTCCCTTCCCCCGGGGGGGGGGACTCCTCTCTAACTCTGGTCTCCAACTACTCCTCCCCACTCCGGGCTGTCCTTCCCCCGGGGGGGGGGGACTCCTCTCTAACTCTGGTCTCCAACTACTCCTCCCCACTCCGGGCTGTCCTTCCCCCGGGGGGGGGGACTCCTCTCTAACTCTGGTCTCCAACTACTCCTCCCCACTCCGGGCTGTCCTTCCCCCGGGGGGGGGGGGACTCCTCTCTAACTCTGGTCTCCAACTACTCCTCCCCACTCCGGGCTGTCCTTCCCCCGGGGGGGGGGACTCCTCTCTAACTCTGGTCTCCAACTACTCCTCCCCACTCCGTGCTGTCCTTCCCCCGGGGGGGGGGGACTCCTCTCTAACTCTGGTCTCCAACTACTCCTCCCCACTCCGGGCTGTCCTTCCCCCGGGGGGGGGGACTCCTCTCTAACTCTGGTCTCCAACTACTCCTCCCCACTCCGGGCTGTCCTTCCCCCGGGGGGGGGGGACTCCTCTCTAACTCTGGTCTCCAACTACTCCTCCCCACTCCGGGCTGTCCTTCCCCCGGGGGGGGACTCCTCTCTAACTCTGGTCTCCAACTACTCCTCCCCACTCCGGGCTGTCCTTCCCCCGGGGGGGGGACTCCTCTCTAACTCTGGTCTCCAACTACTCCTCCCCGCTCCGGGCTGTCCTTCCCCCGGGGGGGCGGACTCCTCTCTAACTCTGGTCTCCAACTACTCCTCCCCACTCCGGGCTGTCCTTCCCCCGGGGGGGGGGACTCCTCTCTAACCTGGTCTCCACTCTCTCGAACTCTGGTCTCCAACTACTCCTCCCCACTCCGGGCTGTCCTTCCCCCGGGGGGGCGGACTCCTCTCTAACTCTGGTCTCCAACTACTCCTCCCCACTCCGGGCTGTCCTTCCCCCGGGGGGGGGGACTCCTCTCTAACTCTGGTCTCCAACTACTCCTCCCCACTCCGGGCTGTCCTTCCCCCGGGGGGGGGGACTCCTCTCTAACTCTGGTCTCCAACTACTCCTCCCCACTCCGGGCTGTCCTTCCCCCGGGGGGGGGGACTCCTCTCTAACTCTGGTCTCCAACTACTCCTCCCCACTCCGGGCTGTCCTTCCCCCGGGGGGGGGGGACTCCTCTCTAACTCTGGTCTCCAACTACTCCTCCCCACTCCGGGCTGTCCTTCCCCCGGGGGGGGGGACTCCTCTCTAACTCTGGTCTCCAACTACTCCTCCCCACTCCGGGCTGTCCTTCCCCCGGGGGGGGGGACTCCTCTCTAACTCTGGTCTCCAACTACTCCTCCCCACTCCGGGCTGTCCTTCCCCCGGGGGGGGGGACTCCTCTCTAACTCTGGTCTCCAACTACTCCTCCCCACTCCGGGCTGTCCTTCCCCGGGGGGGGGGGACTCCTCTCTAACTCTGGTCTCCAACTACTCCTCCCCACTCCGGGCTGTCCTTCCCCCGGGGGGGGGACTCCTCTCTAACTCTGGTCTCCAACTACTCCTCCCCACTCCGGGGCTGTCCTTCCCCCGGGGGGGGGACTCCTCTCTAACTCTGGTCTCCAACTACTCCTCCCCACTCCGGGCTGTCCTTCCCCCGGGGGGGGGGACTCCTCTCTAACTCTGGTCTCCAACTACTCCTCCCCACTCCGGGCTGTCCTTCCCCCGGGGGGGGGGGACTCCTCTCTAACTCTGGTCTCCAACTACTCCTCCCCACTCCGGGGCTGTCCTTCCCCCGGGGGGGGGGGACTCCTCTCTAACTCTGGTCTCCAACTACTCCTCCCCACTCCGGGCTGTCCTTCCCCCGGGGGGGGGGGACTCCTCTCTAACTCTGGTCTCCAACTACTCCTCCCCACTCCGGGCTGTCCTTCCCCCGGGGGGGGGGGACTCCTCTCTAACTCTGGTCTCCAACTACTCCTCCCCACTCCGGGCTGTCCTTCCCCCGGGGGGGGGGGGGACTCCTCTCTAACTCTGGTCTCCAACTACTCCTCCCCACTCCGGGCTGTCTTCCCCCGGGGGGGGGGGACTCCTCTCTAACTCTGGTCTCCAACTACTCCTCCCCACTCCGGGCTGTCCTTCCCCGGGGGGGGGGGACTCCTCTCTAACTCTGGTCTCCAACTACTCCTCCCCACTCCGGGCTGTCCTTCCCCCGGGGGGGGGGGACTCCTCTCTAACTCTGGTCTCCAACTACTCCTCCCCACTCCGGGCTGTCCTTCCCCCGGGGGGGGCGGACTCCCTCTCTAACTCTGGTCTCCAACTACTCCTCCCCACTCCGGGCTGTCCTTCCCCCGGGGGGGGGGACTCCTCTCTAACTCTGGTCTCCAACTACTCCTCCCCAGCTCCGGGCTGTCCTTCCCCGGGGGGGGGTCGGACTCCTCTCTAACTCTGGTCTCCAACTACTCCTCCCCACTCCGGGCTGTCCTTCCCCCGGGGGGGCGGACTCCTCTCTAACTCTGGTCTCCAACTACTCCTCCCGCACTCCGGGCTGTCCTTCCCCCGGGGGGGGGGGACTCCTCTCTAGGACTCTGGTCTCCAACTA
>NW_028225910.1:0-116526 GCF_052327205.1 Somniosus microcephalus
GAAAGATTTAAGTTCCACAAAAGGAACCAGCATAAAGACGAAAGTAATGCTGAGTACTTAACGGAACTGCGCAAGCTATCGAAACACTGCCAGTTTGGAGTGGGACTAGCAGATACGTTAAGGGACAAGTTTGTGTGTGGGCTTCAAAGTGAAGGAACCCAGAAACGGCTTCTATCAGAAAAGGATCTTACGCTGGACAAGGCTTTCAGCATGGCAGTATCACATGAAGCAGCCTCAAGGGGCGCTGCAGAGATACAACGGAGACCACAAGAATATGGCACCAACGAAATGTCATATGGAACAGGGAAGTGTTATCGCTGCGGCAGAACAACACACGACCAGAAGGATTGTTGGTTCAAGGACCAAGTGTGCAGACAGTGTGGAAAAGCAGGACACATAGCAAGAGTCTGCAGGTCAGGGAAGAAAACCAACAGCAAGAAATCTCCACAGGAGAAGTACAAAAAGGTACATAAGGTGATAGACAGTAGTTCAGACGAACAGAAAAGTGATACAGACTCCGGAAGCAAGGAGCTGGGTTGTCTGAAACTACATAAGGTAACCAAAATGGAGGATCACCAGACTATCTGGGTCACACTCAAGATAGACGGAGTCCAAGTGAAAATGGAATTGGACACAGGATCAGCCCTAACAGCCATAAACCAAAGGGACTATAGGCGGCTATTTTCACACATACCCTTGAAAGCTACAGAGATTGTCTTGAAGATGTACACGGGGCAAAAAGTCTACCCCAAAGGAAAAATAAGGGTGAAAGTGATATACAAAGGCCAGGAAATACCTAAAATGGACCTATATGTATTGCCAGATGGAGGACCACCACTACTAGGACGTGAATGGATCCGGAAGATACAATTAGATTGGCATTCCATACAGGCACTGAAGGTTGAGGCCAAAAAGGATGACGACGTCACACCTGGCCGACTGTGAAAAATTCTAACTGACGCAAAAGAAGTGTTCCAGGAGGGACTCGGAACACTAAAAAGCATAACAGCAACGATTAAAATAGAGGAAAATGCAAGCCCAAAGTTTCTTAAGGCCAGACCAGTGCCTTATGCGATCAGACCAGCCGTCGAAGCAGAGCTGGAAGGGTTGGAATGTTCAGGATCACTGTCCAAAGTAGACTGGAGCGAGTGGGCTACACCCATCGTTCCTGTAATGAAGAGGTCGTTGAGTAATACGCCTGGGGAACTGTAATGTCCGTGTGTAATTGAGACACGGACTGCAGAAGTTGGTTATAAAAGGTGTTTACTGAATGGAGACAAAACTGGAACTACTATACAAAGTTACTACACAGGCTTATATACAGGGGTGGTCACTACTGGTACTGCAGTATACAGGGGCTGCAGAATATAGTTCCTTCTTCAAGGTACATACACTACAGGAACCAAAGAAGGTCCGCATCTGTGGGGATTTTAAGGTGACAGTGAACCCAGTCCTTCACACGGTACAATATCCGCTTCCATGAATTGAGGATATTTTCGCCTCGCTATCTGGAGGTAAACGCTTCACCAAAATTGATCTAGCCCAGGCGTACTTGCAAATGGAGGTAGAAGAAGCCTCGAAACAATACCTCACGATCAACACTCATAAAGGTCTCTACCAATACAACTGGCTGGTGTTCGGGGTAGCATCGGCTCCGGCTATTTGGCAAAGGGCGATGGATCAAGTCCTGCAAGGGATTCCAGGGACCCAGTGTTATTTGGACGACATCCTGGTCACGGGCGAAAATGACAGTGATCACCTCGCCAACCTGGAGAAGGTGCTCACTAGATTAAAGGAATATGGGCTATGAGCTAATCGCCACAAGTGCGAGTTTTTCCAGAAGCAGATCTCGTATTGTGGCCACGTTATCGATGAAGAGGGGTTACATAAGTCGCCTGAAAAGATTGAGGCAGTAGTCAAGGCTCCAGCACCGGAAAATGTGTCACAACTGAGGTCGTTCCTCGGGCTGGTAAACTACTACCATAAGTTCTTGCCAAATTTGTCTACGGTATTACACCCACTGAACACCCTACTGCAAACAGGGGTACCATGGAAGTGGAATGACGAACGTAAACGAGCTTTCCAGAAGTGCAAAGAATTGATCACATCAAAAGAGGTGTTGGCCCATTTCAACCCAGCACGACCAATTCATTTGGCATGTGATGCATCACCCTACGGTATTGGAGCGGTGCTGTCGCACAAATTCCCAGACAGGTTAGAGAGGCCAGTAGCCTTTGCGTCTCGGTCACTAACCTCAGCCGAGCGCAACTACGCCCAGATTGTCAAGGAGGCCCTCAGCCTAGTATGGGGAGTAAAAAAATTCAACCACTATCTGCATGGGCAGAAGTTCACCTTGCTGACTGACCACCAACCACGTATCTCCATCTTTAATCCAAAGAAGGGCGTTCCGGTGATGACTGCACAACGGTTTCAAAGATGGTCCCTTTTTCTAGGGGCGAACCAATATGAAATAGAATATAAAGGCACGAAACATCATGGAAACGCTGATGGGCTATCACGCTTGCCACTGCCTACTGTGGAAGAAGCACCAGCAGTGGACCCTATCGCGATATTTTATTCGTCAATAATTGAACGATTGCCAGTAACTAACACGGATATAGAGAAGGAGACCCGCAATGATCCGACACTGTCTCGGGTATATGATTTGACGGTGAGGGGATGGCCAACACATGGCGACTCACTGTTGCCAGCATTCTCATCCAGAAGGGAACAGCTGTCAGTATGCCAGGGGACAGTGATGTGTGGATCCCGAGTGGTGATTCCACCCAAGTTAAGGGAGAGAGTGCTAAATGAGCTTCATGAAGGTCATCTGGGAGGGGTGAAAATGAAAAGCCTTGCTAGGGCTTATGTGTGGTGGCCGGGGATCGATCAACAAATCGAGGACCTAACCAAGAGCTGCTCAGGATGCCAGAAGGTCCAAAATGCACCACCACATGCCCCTCTACACCCATGGGAGTGGCCCTCCTCTCCATGGCAACGGGTGCATATTGATTTTGCTGGTCCATTCATGGACTCAATGTTCTTAATAGCAGTGGATGCTCACTTGAAATGGCCTGAGGTGATAAAAATGTCCTCAACCACTACAGAGAAAACGATTGCAGTCCTACGGACCATATTTGCCAGGAACGGCTTGCCAGAGCAGATTTGCTCTGATAATGGACCACAGTTTGTGTCCGAAGAGTTTGGGAAATTTATGAGAAGGAATGGGGTAAGGCATTACACAGCCGCCTCGTATCATCCAGCCACAAATGGATTGGCTGAGAGGTTCGTACAAACCTTTAAAAAGGCGATAAAGGCCATGTGCGATGATGAAATTCCACTACAGCATAAGGTGGACAATTTCCTATTAGCCTACAGAAATGCGACACATGCAGTTACCAACCAGACCCCGGCCATGATGTTCTTTAACCGAAGGTTGAGATCTCGTCTGGATTTGCTCAGACCAAATGTGCGAAGAAATGTTGAGGATAAACAATTCCAGCACATCAATGAGAAGCCGACAAGGAGCTTCAATGTAGGACAACCAGTCTTGGCCCGTGACTACCGAAAAGAGAAATGGCAACCCGGAACGATACGATATGCACAAGGCAGGGGCCATTAATGTACACAGTGGATGTCGGGGAGAACATTGTGAGACGCCACGTCGATCAGATCTTAGCATCACAGGAACGAGTCAACCCCATGTCTCGAGTACCTGGGGATGAACCCGACATACCGGTAGCATCTACCTCAGAACCAGTAGCAGTGGAAACTGATGAACTAACCAACGAAAAGGGGCCAGAATCGCCTCCGCACCAAGAACAAGAACCTCAGGAAAGGCGCTACCCAGAAAGGATCAGGAAGCCGCCCCAAAGACTGAATCCATAAATGGACTATTTTTGTTTAATGTGCATGTTAAAGTGTTAATTGTTATTTAAATATTTTGGGTACTGCTAATCTAAAAGGGGAGGAATTGTAGTGTATGTACCTTTAAGAGAGAACTACTTTTACAGCTCCTGTATACTGTAGTACCGGCAGTGACCACACCTGTATATAAGCCTTGAGCATGCCTCTGTACCCCCAGTCTTGAGACTACCCTACTCCATTAAACACCTGTTGATTGTTAAGTTACAGCATCCGTGTAGTTATTTGAAAACATCATACTCTCAGAATCACGGATCTAACAATTTCCATGTCTGCCTCCGCCTCCCTGGGAAAATTGTGTTGCTTCTGAGGTCGGGTCATGGGGTCCCCACTCACACTAACCTTGACCCCGTTTACCCTCCCACAATCGTGCTTATGAGTGGCAAATGCGGCGAGGTGAGCTCGCACAAATGCCTGGTATGCCACCGGAGTGTTACTGACCATTTGTTCGAGGTCGTAACCCTCCTTTGGTTTCAGGGTGCACAAGGTCCCCTTGCCCTGTTTCTCTGGGATGATTGCCACTTCACTTTCTTTGCCGGTACATGCTCCCCACAGACAGTGGTTCCTAAGATCCACTAGAATCCTGTGGCCTATGATAAAATTGGCCCCCAGGATCCCCTTCCCTTCCTGCTCCCATTTCATTAAGACACAGGTCCACTTGGTGTGGAGTGCTCCTAAATGAATGGACAGCGGGATGGAGAATGAGCCAGCCTGCTCATTACCTGTAAGCCCCACTAAGCTGTACAGGACCCCATTAGACAGAGGTGAGGCGGCGGGGTTAGCTGAATAGACGATGGTGCTCGATGCTCCACTATCTAACACCTTCTCCACCACCATCTTAACATACGGGCTCTTCCATGCATCGTATTCCAGGGGACACAGGTAGACAGGCTGCGCTGGTTCTAGTCATAGGTCTGTGTTGAGTGGGGCAGATGGGGTTAAAGCATCAGTGACGGTGGCTACCTTCTCTGGGCCATTTAATAAAGCTTGGATCGCAGCTACGACTGAGTCTAACGTGGGGGAGAGGTCGGTGTTTCGGTTCTTGGGGCAGGAGCTGGGGAGTTCTTTCCTATGTTATCCTTCCACGGATTCCTACAGTCCCTTCTCCAATGCCCATTCTTCCCGCACCTGAAGCAATTACTCTTCGTGTCGGAAGGGTTACCCCCTTCCTGGTGCCACTCTTTCTTATTACTAGGTTTCATTTCATGTACTTTTCCTTTTGGTGGGTGCTCTTCTGTCCCTCTACCGTTCCGGTGAGCCAGGGTCAGTTGTCTGACCACTGTCTCCTCGGTGACTCGGGGGTCTTTCGGGTCAAACCACAGCCCAGCCTTGGCTCTGATCCGTGGCAAGCTGTTTGCCACCAGGCTTCGGAGCCAGTGGATCAGCTCATCCTGATTCAGGTGAGCCCGGTCGAGAACCCCATTACAGGCACTCTTGTACACAGGCCACAGTCGGTCTGCAAAAGCCTGTGGGGTCTCCCCTGCTAGCTGTGTTGTCCTCTCCACCCAGGAGAAGGGACTACCATCATTCATACCCATGGCCTCCAGAACTTCCTCCCGGGTAGCAGCGTATCCGCCCTGCCCTTTTATGCTCTCCGCAGAGAGGGACTGGTAGAGTTTGCCATCCAGGGAGAAAAGGAGTATTTTTGCCATCTCGGAGTCATCGCAGTCGTTGATGCCCGCTGCCTGTTCCACTTCCATGAAGTGGACCGAGGGGTCCCCCTTTTGGGTGAGCTTACTCAGGTGGCTTATCATAGGCCTAAGCTGTTGGGTGCCATGGGGAGCCACGAATTGGCTTTCAAGGGGTCCTTGACCCCCACCACCGCTGGGCAGGCCAAACTTTTGCTGCCGGACCGGGCACATCGGCCCTGGCTCTTACCTTTCCTGCATTGGTTCGCCCACCCCTCCCTGCTGCCAAACCGAGTTAAAACCCGGCACCACAGGTGGTGGTGGTGTGCACTCCCTGCCGGCCTCACAAATCGTCCATCCCTCCTGCTGCCAAACCGGGTCATACCCCTGTGCCACAGGTGGCGTCCGAATAGTTTCCCCTTGTACTTCCAGGTCCACCCAGGCCGCACCCTGGCTTATTAGGCATACCATGCCTTTGGCCCTGGACAGAGCAAGGTTCAAACTCTCGATTTGTTTCTGGCAGGTGCTGTGATCTCCCACCTGATACCCCCTAGTGCTTGCTATCTTGTAAGCTGCCTGGACATCTCTCAACCTCTCCTCCTCCTCTCTTACTTGCTTGGCAAGGCGGGCGTTCTCTTCCCGTAACACTAGTTCACTGTTTTTAGCTTCGGTGACCTGACACCGAAAGTATTCCTGTCTGTTTCTATGTTTCTCTACTTTCTGCATTTTTTCCTGATTTTGGGCGGTTAGTTCTGCCCATAATTTTTCCCCTGCTCCAGCCCTTGAGTGAGACAGTTGAGCTGATTCCCACAGCTCTTCTGCCAGTGCCTCAACACGTTTGTCTAAAAGCTGGATCTGTCGCTGGGAGCATACCAACCAGATGGCTTTCTCCACAGATTTCTTGTGGTCCTTGCTCTCAGTCCACGGCTGCAGCATCCATTGGACGCTCAGCGCGCAACTGACTGAGCACCCATTTCTTTGTTATATTTACTTTCTCGAAATCCTCTCTTCCATCTTAGTTCTCTCCTCAAAAACAGTGTCCACTGTATCACATCCCTTTTGCCAAGCTCCTGCTGCGGTCGCAATTATGTAAGGGGTGGTGGTGTGTGTCAGCTTCACCTCTGACTTATGAGCGGTTCGAATCGCTCCCACTCCCTTGGTTCTAGACCTTGGACTTATTTGGGGGTTGTGACAAAAGTGCAGTAGACAACTGGTTTTGGTACAAGAAACTTTGATCTTTATTCAAGAGAGAAAATATAACACAACAATCTTAACACTCTAATAAAATGGGGAACACTTCGATACACACGAGGGAAATTACAGTAGAAAAATACCTCACCCCTCCCAATCCCACTTTAGTAGCTAAGTTGGGCTCTAGAGGACCAGGGATAACGCGCACCAAACGAATCCTTGACAGTTGAGCTGGTTCGCGGTTTCGGGGTTCGCTGGATGTGTTGGTTGGTGCCTGCCGTACACCGGACGCGGTAGAGGACTTCGACTGCGTGTCTCGTCAGTCTTCGCGAGTCCGCTAATGCGGTAGGGTGCGTATTGGATTTATCGGATGAGTACCCACTTTTCTTCTATTAGAGATAGGTTTTAGAGTCTTTTTAAGTAAAAATCTTACCCAGGGGTAAGTCAGGAATAGATTGCAGAGTGGAAAACTTGCGAATCTTCGGTTTTCTCCCGAGTTGGTTTTCTTTGGTCGCGGTGGCCCAATATTACCCAGTTGGTTGGTGGTAATATTCGGTTGGTTGTTTCGTAAGGCCCTGGTTGCCGTGAGGTGTCTGATGGTCACTGGAACTGTTGCTCTGGTTTCTTCTTGTGTGTTGACCTGCTTCCAGAACTGTGAACTTCTTCGAACTCGATGAACTCCTGAGAACTGCCGAGAACTGTAGAGCTTGTAGAGAACTTGTTGTAACTGTGTAACTGCTGAACTGTCTTCTTGAGAAAACAGGCCTTCAATTATACTAATTGGGGCCTCCTAATCTGCGCGCCAAATCAGTCCCGGTTTATTGTAAGATTTTGGCGGGCTCGTTAATAATAACTTGTTTATGAATGTGTGAAGTGGTTTCAGGATGGTTCCATGAGCTGTTGAGCTTTTACTTGATTGTAGTCATTGTGCTCAGGTTTCGAGTTTCCTGACTGGGCCTGCGATTTCTATGGAGTTGGGCGAGGTGATTTGTTTTATGCATGTTTTGGATGGGTCCTGTAATTTGGGTGGAGACTGCTCTTCCATGGGTCTATTGTTAGAATGTAAATTGCCTGATGGGGGCTGAGTGACGTTAGACAGTTCCCCAGACAGTTTGATTAACTCCAATACTCAAACTGTCCATTACAGAGGTTGATCCCATCTCCTGTTGCAGCCTTTTCCTTTACAAGCCCAAACATGCCTTTTTAAAATACCAAATCTTGGTTTTTGACCTTGAATCTCCCTCTGTTAGGCCCAATACATTTTATCACCCTGAAGTGTTTAGAAAAGAGTCCAAAGTTCTTTTCTTTAAGGTTTTTCTCTGAGTTTTGGGGGATCTGTGAATTTTGAGAATCTTACAAGGGTTGGCTAGTAAGATGGGGATGTGATAATGTAGAAAAAGAGAGAGGGATGGGTGGACTTGCAAGGTATGTTGGTCTAAGTAAAGATGTGCAGGAGTAGGGTTGGGAAGGCAGAGTGATGAGGATGTGATGAGAGGCACAGCAGGATGAAGCTGAGTGCACTTTACACTCACCTTTCCAGATCTAATGAAATCATTGGAACGTTTCCGGCACTGCACCCAGGTCCTCCTGAACAAATCCCTACCACTGACCTCCTCTGCAATTTGGAGCCAGGCTCTTTTTGTATCCTGGAGAGGTCTCCTCTGCCCATTGGAAGGGAAGAGGATCCCCCTGCGTACTCTGACTCCGTCCACAAGCATATGGAGGGAGTCATCGGAGAACCTGGGTGCAGCCCTCTGCCTCTGTGCAGCCATCTCTCCAGCTGTTTGGAGCAGTCAGAACCTCCAGTGTGCTGCCGACACAATCCTAGATGAACCTTCAAATGCAGTGTGGCCATGGCTCCTTTAAATATCCCGTCTGAAAACGCGTCATCGATGACGTCATCAGACCTGCGACATTTATTAGGGCTGAGTAATGCACAGGGCAGGCTTAATAGGCCCCATTAGCGCAAAGTCGAGTTCTGCAGCGGGGTGGAAGCAACAACGAGGTTGCGACCCGCCACGCCGACCGCCCAAACCTGACCCACCCAGATACATAAACTTCCAGCCTCTAAGTTTCATTTGGTTAATATGACACATCATGATACAGACAAAGAAAAGCATAGTAGCAGAAAGCTACACTGTACCATATTATCAAGAAATCATGGACGTAAAAGATTCTTCAGCTCTCCATTTGCCCATGTCCATCTTGTGGATAATTATTGCTAAGTATTATTTCTCCCTAGCATTCAATTGTCCCAATTTCCTAAGGTGAGGTGAGAGTGACTGCCTTGACATCAAGGCAGCATATGACTGAGTGTGGCATCAAGGAGCCTGAGTAAAACTGAAGTCAATGGGAATTGGGGGAAAGCTCTCCACTAGCTGGAGTCATACCTAGCACAAAGGAAGATGGTTGTGGTGGTTGGTGGTCAATCATCACAGCTCCAGAACATCACTGCAGGAGTTCCTCAGGGCAGTATCCTAGGCCCAACCATCTTCAGCTGCTTCATCAATGACCTTCCCTCCATCATAAGGTCAGAAGTAGGGATGTTCACTGATGACTGCACAGTGTTCAGTGCCATTAGCAACTCCTCAGATAATGAAGCATTCCATGCCCACATGCAACAAGACCTGGATGACATTCAGGCTTGGGCTGATAATTGGCAGGTACTATTCTCGCCACATAAGTGCCAGGCAATGACTATCCCCAACAAGTGAGAGTCTAAGCACCTTCCCTTGACATTCAACAGCATTACCATCACTGAATCCCCCACCATCAACACCCTGGGGGCCATCATTGACCAGAAACTTTATTGGACCAGCCACATAAATACTGCGGCAACAAGAGCAGGTCAGAGGCTAGGCATTCTGAAGCGCGTGTCTCACCTCCTGACTCCCCAAATCCATTCTACCATCTACAAGGCACAGGTAAGGAGTGTGATGGAATACTCTCCACTTGCCTGGATGAGTGCAGCTCCAACAACACTCAAGAAGCTCGACACCATCCAGGACAAAGCAGCCCACTTGATTGGCACTCCATCCACCACCTTAAACATTCACTCCCTCCACCACCGGCGTACCGTGGCTGTAGTGTATACCATCTACAAGATGCACTGCTGCAACTCGCCAAGGCTTCTTCAGCAGCCCCTCCCAAACCCGCGACCTCTTCCACCTAGAAGGACAAGGGCAGCAGGCGCATGGGAACACCACCACCTCCAAGTTCCCCTCCAAGTCACACACCATCCTGACTTAGAAGTATATCGCTGATCCTTCATCGTCGCTGGGTCCAAATCCTGGAACTCCCTACCTAACAGCACTGTGGGAGTATCTTCACCACACAGACTGCAGCGGTTCAAGAAGGCGGTCCACCACCACCTTCTCAAGGGCAATTAGGGATGGGCAATAAATGCTGGCCTTGCCAGCAATGCCCACATCCCATAAACGAATTTTAAAAAATCAAAGCTGTGTGGATTCAGGGTAAACCCTGGGAATAGATAAGTACTTGTTTCCTACTTTTCAGCCAATTCTTTATTAAAAGAGTTATGTCAGAATAAGTGGAGGGCGGGGCAGGGAGAAAGTAGTAGTACTGAGTGGGGTGCTTCAGGGCTTGGTACTGGGACCACTAATGTTCCTAACTTACATGAACATCCCATAAACAAATTTAAAAAAAGATAACAAATGACCTTGAATGTCTTAGTCCAAATCATCAGCACGCTGTGACATTTGATATCTGATGATGTCTGCAGATAAGTTCTTAAATTCACAGGGGGAGAAATTCGGTTACGCCCCGTTTGGGGCCGGTAACCGAATTAGTGCCAGCCTTTTAGCACCTGGCGCTGGTGTACCACCCTGGCTGCTAAATTGGGCTTACCGCCCCGGCAAGGAAGCAGAGCGCTATCTCAGGTGCTCCACTTTGTCTCGGGGCGGTGTCTGGGGCGCAATGCGCGGTAGCACCGGAGAATTACACGGCTGCTCCGCGTAGCACTGACGCGTTTCATCGCCCTTCCTCTTCCATTAAAGGGGAGGGACGCTGCGCACTCTGCAGGCCATGTGACGACCTCCACTAGCCCACCAGGGCGGCGTGGTGCCGTGGCCGCAGCCCGGCTCCGAGACGTGGTGCGGGATGCGCGCTGGCAGCCGTGGTCCACGCCAAGGGCCGCCATGAAGGACCGACCTGGAGGTTGGCCAAACAGTGAAATGGCGGTGTGGGGTGCAGCCGGGCTTCCCCTTTAATTCCTGCCTCGGGAGCGGAGGTCGGCACAGTTCGTGACCCAAAAGGCTGTTGCTGACATCGCCCACAGTAGCAGCGCAGACGAATTTCTGCCGCAAAAGGGTCGCGTCGCTCGGCAATGATGTAATTGCCGGAGGCGCAGCACCACGGGGCGCTACCGGCTGCCACTGCCGCTAACCTCCTGCTGAATTTTGCGGGAGGCGTAGCGGTGCCGTGCCCAGGTACTAGGGTATTTGCGCCCCGTTAGCGCCCCCCTATTTTTCCCCCATAGAATCATAGAAATTTACAGCCCAGAAAGAGGCTGACATCTTGTCCGTGCCGGCCGACAAAGAGCTATCCACCCTAATCCCACTTTCCAGCAATTGGTCCGTAGCCTTGAAGGTTATGGCACTTCAAGTGCATATCCAAGTGCTTTTTAAATGTGATGAGGGTCTCTGCCTCTACCACCCTTTCAGGCAGTGAGTTCCAGACCCCCACCACCCTCTGGGTGAAAACATTTCTCCTCAAATCCCCTCTAAACCTCCGACCAATTACTTTAAATCTATGCCACTTGGTTATTGACCCCTCTGCTATGGGAAATAGGTCCTTCCTATCCACTCTATCTAGGCCCCTCATAATTTTATAAAACTCAATTAGGTCTCCCCTCAGTCTCCTCTGTTCCAAAGAAAACAACCCCAGCCTATCCAATCTTTCCTCAAAGCTAAAATTCCCCAGCCCAGGCAACATCCTTGTAAACCTCCTCTGCACCCTCTCTAGTGCAATCACATCCTTCCTGTAATGTGGTGACCAGAACTGCACGCAGTATTCTAGCTGCGGCCTAACTAGTGTTTTATACAGTTCAAGCATAACCTCCATGCTCTTATATTCTATGCCTCGGCTAATAAAGGCAAGTGTCCTGTATGCCTTCTTAACCACCTTATCTACCTGTCCTGCTGCCTTCAGGGACCTATAGACATGCACTCCAAGGTCCCTCTGATCCTCTGCACTTCTCAGTATCCTACCATTTATTGTATATTCCCGTGCCTGGTTAGCCCTCCCCAAATGCATTACCTCGCAATTCTCCAGACTGAATTCCATTTGCCACTCTCCTGCCCACCTGACCAGTCCATTGCTATCTTCCTGCAGTCTACAGCTTTCTTCCTCATTATAGTGTAATACCCACTGGAAATGTTATGTACGCTAAGTATGGTTATCAATCTTTAACTTAGACACTGTATTATCATTGTTATAAATCCCTGGGTTAAAGTTGCCCATGTGAAGGTACGGCAAGAACTTTTAAGGACACAATGTGACTAAGAGCAGACTTTCCATAATTCTGCACCAGTATCAACTGTTGCAGACAGTGAGGCTGCGCAGTCTCCAGGCAGAAACCCCAGGAGGAAGGGGTGGAGTCAGATTTTTCGAGCGGGAAACGCGAGCGACTGGAAGAAAAGAGGGCAGGAGCTCTGAAAAGAGGGCTCAGGAGGCAAATGGCTGCCGCATCCCGTCCCGGGCTTCCAAACTCGGCCGCCGCCCTTCGTATTAGTAGCTCTGCATCCAGAACTCAAAGTGGGATTCAGTGATCGTGAAGAGAATTCAACGAAGGGGTTCGGAGTCGTAAGTCTTGCAGACATTATACATACCATGAGCTCCAACTTAAGCGCGCCAACGAAAGAGTGCACTCGAATTTGGACACAGGGACAGATTCTCCTTTGAATCCATATAAATGGAGAATGTATGTTTATTATGCCTAGATTCATTCTAATGTATGCAAATGTCTAATTTAGGTCATTGACCCGTAATCTTCTTATACTGTCTGACGTTAAAACTATAAAGTAAGATCATTAGAATTAAGCCATTGTAGTAGTGATCTCCTTACTGGACTATAGAATACTGTCTACAACAGAGACCACATCTCACATATATCTAGAGAACCGTGAAGGGGTTACATTTTGGGGGCTCGTCCGGGATTGTGGTCTATTTATGTCAGTAAACTAACAGTATTGAATGCTCATTGCTAAGAGAGTGGTTTGTGGTTTCTACTGGGCTGTTTGAGCATAAAAGATGGATGTTATTGAGGTTGAAGCTTGGTGCAAACGGAAGCAGATAGCTACTACCCATGCCATTGTGCTGAATGGTGTTGCTAACTATGACCCTGATGATGTCTTGCTAAGGGCTCTGAATTGTGTCAAAGCCTTTGGAAAGGTTAGGATAGTTGAGCGCTGCTTGGATACAGCTACCAAGAAGCAGTTTGTGTTGATCCAGACATCAGAGAACCTGAGAGGTCATGGTTTACCTGAGGCAGTTGGGCTTTCTGAAGAGGCTGGTCCCTGGCCAGTTCAGTTTGTCCCTATTACTACTAAGGAAGAAGAAGGGTTTCAGACCAAGTTGTTGTCATTCTTGAGACAAGAAGGAAAGACTGTTGCTGATGTCAAAGGTCTGATAGGTCCTTCGGCCCTGGATATGAACACTCAGTTGGTCAGTGCCATTAGTTCTCTGGTGGATAAATGCACCAATCTGCCCTTCGAGGCTCAGGGATACCGTAAGCTCCGTATGTTCTCAGGAGTGAGACCAACTCCCAGTGGGGAAGAGGAGTACGACGCCTGGGCTGAGCAGACCCTGCCTCTGCTAGAGGAATGGCAGTGCAGTGACAATGTGAAGAGGCAGAGAATAGTAGAAAGCCTTAAGGGTCCTGCTGCTGACATAGTAAGATTCTTAAAGGCGCAGAACACCTCTGCTACTTCCTTTGACTACATGCAGGCTCTAGAAACTGCCTTTGGAACTACTGAAACCATTTCAGATTTGATGGTCAGATTCAGAAGCACGTTCCAGTGTGAGGGAGAGAAGCTGTCCAGTTATCTGCTGAGAATAGACAAACTGCTGCATTGTATGTTACGGAAAAGAGGGATTGAGTTGCCTGAAATGAATCGGTTCCGCATTGAACAGGTTGTGCGAGGTGCATTGCTCGAAGACGTGACTGCTCTTCGCATACGCATGACCCATAAGTTGCGAGATCCACCTACCTTCACTGAGCTGCTAAGGGAAGTCAGAGAGGAGGAGGATATGCTTCAGGTCCGGAATGTAGCAAAGAGTGCTGTGATGTCCAAGCTTGTGACTCCTGTTACAGTTCCTACTCCTAAGGGTGATGTCAACCCTGAGATGGAACAGCTGAAGAAGGAAATAAATGTCATGAGAGCCGAGATGGCATATTTTCGGTCTAAGCCCAACACAGAAAGGGATGACGCACGGGTGCAAAAGGTTGAACACCCTGCGAAGTCTAACAGCAAAATGAATGATTCCTCTAAAGGATATCCCCATGAAGGAGATAGACCTGGAGTCTTTTGTTATAACTGTGGAAAGGATGGACATTTCAAGCGAGAATGTAGAGGTGAGGAAAATCTAAAAAAAGTAAATGACCGTCTCATAAAACTTACCAAGAAGTCGGGAAACTACAAAGGGGCACAGTAACGGAACGGCCTGCTGTCCCTGTAGTTAAGACACGTTCCGCTAAGTGCAATAATAGACGAGGGGATATGAAAGACATCATACCTGAAGGTTTAGTAGGGCCGAGTTCTGCTGTATCAATACAGATTGAAGGCATTTATACTAAAGCTATCCTCGACACAGGTTCTCAGGTTACCATACTGTACAGATCCTTCTATGACCGATACCTGACGCATTTGCCGTTAACCCCAATCAGTCTTCTGCAGATCTGGGGCCTTAGTCCTGCTGATTACCCATATGATGGCTATTTGTCGATGAGGTTGGAGTTCTTGGAAGCTGATGTAGGGACCACTGAGACCATTGATGCACTTGTGTTGGTTTGCCCTGACCCCATGGTGAAAGGTGAGGTTTCCATACTGGTTGGCAGTAATACACCCATAGTGAGACGACTCCTGACAAGCTGCAAAGAGCAGGGAGGTGAAAACTTCTTGAGCACCAGACACATTCACCCTGTTTTCAAAAAGGCTTTTGAGAAACTGCCCGAACTTTCTTCCGACATAGATGATAGCAAAAGAGGAACTGTGTGGTACGTTCGAGCCAAACCTATCACCCTGCGTCCTGGAGGAGTGGCTAGAATCCCTGGGATACCAAAATTCCCTGGAACGCCAGGTACTGAAGCCATTCTGATAGAGTCACCTGATGATCCTGCAGAAGAGTCACGGTTTCCAAATGAGCTTCTGGTGAGACCAGAGTTGCAGACCCCGACAGCTGTGATGTCAAGGAGAGTTACGGTGACCGTGAGGAATATGTCAGGCAAAGGAATCACATTGAGGAAAGGAATGCCGATTGCGCATCTGTTTCCTGTAAATGTACTGTCGTCACATGTGAAGGAAGAGTCCAAAGTTAACTCAACCGGAGATCTGACACCCTCCTCCTTCAACTTTGGAGATTCATTCGTTCCTAAAGAATGGAAGGACCGATTAGTCAGGAAGATGATGGAGCGGAGAGGAGTTTTCTCTACTCATGAGTTTAATGTTGGTTGTAGTAAGAGTACTCGCCATTCTATCAGAATTACCGAGGATAAACCCTTTCGGGAGAGGTCTCGACGGCTGGCACCAGCTGACATCGAAGCAGTGAGACAGCACCTGTCGCAGTTAAAAGAAGCTGAGATCATTACCGAGTCCAGGAGTCCTTATGCATCTCCTATAGTGGTGGTGAGGAAAAAGAACGGAAAGATTCCGATGTGTGTGGACTTTAGGACGCTTAACAGACGTACTATTCCCGACCAATACACCGTTCCAAGAATTGAGGATGCACTGGCTTGTCTTAATGGAAGCAAGTGGTTCAGTGTGTTGGATCTCAGAAGTGGCTACTACCAAATACCGATGAGTGAATCGGACAAAGAAAAGACAGCCTTTATATGTCCAGTTGGGTTCTACCAATTTGAAAGGATGCCACAGGGAGTTTCAGGCGCTCCAGCAACTTTTCAAAGAATAATGGAACAAACAGTTGGGGACATGAACTTGCTCGAAGTATTGGTGTACTTTGATGATATCATTGTGTTTGGGGCAACCCTTGAAGAACACGAAGCTCGGTTGCTGAAAGTGGTTGGTCGCCTGGAGGATGAAGGTCTCAAGCTATCATTGGACAAGTGTCAGTTTTGCCAAACATCCGTGTCCTACGTGGGGCATATTGTATCACAGGATGGAGTAGCCACAGATCCATCCAAGATCGAAGCTGTTACCACGTGGCCCAAACCGAACACAGTGACTGCCTTGCGGTCATTTCTTGGGTTCTGCGGATATTACAGGCGCTTTGTGCAGGATTACTCCAAAGTGGCCCATCCTCTGAATCAGCTGCTGGCTGGTTACCTCCCACCAGCCGAGAGGAAGAAAAAGGCTAAAGGTAAAGAGAACAAGGACTACTTCAAACCCTCTGAGCCTTTTGGTGTTAGATGGGATGAGAAATGCGAAGAGGCCTTCCACACCTTAAAGCAAAGTCTTACTCAAGCCCCCGTGTTGGCTTTTGCAAACCCACAGCTGCCATATGTGCTACACATGGATGCCAGTCAAGAAGGGTTGGGTGGTGTGTTGTATCAGGACCAAGGAGCAGGACTGAGACCTGTAGCGTTCATCAGTCGCAGTCTTATGCCATCAGAGCATAACTACCCAGCTCATAAGCTAGAATTCTTGGCGTTGAAGTGGGGGGTGGTGGATAAGCTGCAGGATTATCTGTATGGAGCGAAGTTTGAAGTGAGGGCAGACAATAATCCATTAACCTATGTGTTGACTTCGGCAAAACTTGATGCCACCGGCCACCGCTGGCTTGCTGCACTATCTGCTTACGACTTTAGTCTCAGGTACACACCTGGGAACCAGAACATTGACGCAGATGCTCTGTCTCGTTGCCCACACTACCAGAAACCAGAGTGGAAAGATGTTGCTTCAGCAGATGTGAAAGTAATGTGTCAGATGTCCGTGGTATCTGGACCAAAGAATTCATTTCATGCCCGAGAGATTGACCACTTGGGAGCGTCAATGCATGCTGTTCCCCAGGCATTTTGCAACCTTTCCAGTTTGGATGTACAAAACTTACCCATGTTGTGTTCATCTGAAATATCCAAAGCACAACAGGAGGATCCCTGTATTCATGAGGTGTTTTCAGCTCTCCGTCTGAGTGATATTACACAGATCGACAAATCAAAACATCCTGACTGTCGTCTGCTCCTAAGAGAATGGGACCACTTGGAAATTAAAGAGGGAGTGTTGTTTAGAATCACTCACCCACCCACTAAACCATGTCATTCACAGTTGGTCCTGCCTGAAAAGTACAGGGAAATAGTGATGAAGTCTTTGCATGATGACGCAGGTCATCTGGGAGTAGATAAGGCCTATGGGTTGGTCAAGGACAGATTCTATTGGCCGCGTATGAAGTCTGCGGTTGAGGAGTTCTGCAAGTCCTGTGCACGCTGTGTCCAGAGAAAGACTTTACCTAAAAGAGTTGCTCCTCTGTTTCACATGCAAAGTGATGGACCTCTAGACCTTGTCTGTATGGATTTTCTGTCCATCGAACCCGATTCCAGCAATACCGCAAATGTCTTGGTCATTACAGATCATTATACTCGCTATGCCCAAGCTTTTCCCACAAAGGATCAGAAAGCATCCACCGTTGCCAAAGTGTTGTGGGAGAAATACTTCATCCACTATGGACTGCCAAAGCGAATACACAGTGATCAAGGTAGAGACTTTGAAAGTAGACTTATACATGAGTTGTTGTCCATGCTCGGGATTGAGAAGTCAAGGACAACTCCATACCATCCTCAGGGAGATCCTCAACCTGAGCGGTTTAACCGTACTTTGTTAGACATGCTTGGCACGCTGGATTCAAAGCGAAAGAACAAGTGGAGTCGGCACATTGGACATCTTGTTCATTCTTATAATTGTACCCGAAATGACGCTACTGGTTTTTCACCGTACTACCTCATGTTTGGACGTGAAGCGAGGATGCCGGTGGATTTCTGTTTCGGAGTATCCAGTGATGGCACATCACAGAGAACTTACCTCAAGTATGTATCTGACATGAGAAAGGAATTGCAAGCTGCTTATGAACTTGCTGAGTCTGTTTCTGCCAAACAGAATAAAGGAAATAAGCAGAGGTATGACCAGAAGATCCGTTTTTCCCAACTCATGCCTGGTGACCGAGTTCTCATACGGAACCTAGGACTTCAAGGGAAACATAAGTTAGCAGACCGCTGGGCTTCTACACCTTACATTGTTGAAAGTCAAATGTCACAACTACCTGTGTTTCGGCTAAAACCTGCAGGTGGGAATGGACCCATAAAAATACTGCACCGGAACCATATCCTGCCATTGGGACAGCAAGTGCGTCTGGATCCGCCAGCGGATAATGAGTCGACACCTAGTAGGAGAACCCTGCAGAGAAGAAGGAAAAAAACGAGAAACCAGGAAAACTTTGTTCCAGAAGACAGAAAACCCATGACACAGTGTGTGGATCATGAGGAACCTGATGAGTCGGAAGATGAAGAATGGGATCTATGGTACGACCTCCCAGAAAGACGCATAAGACAGAATCTGGATGAATTGTCTGAACCATTTAGCTCAGACTTGGACATGGTCTGGGAAGAACCAGATGCTTCCGAGAAGGAGATAAAAGAGACTGAAAGGCATGATAACAAAGGAACCAACGCCTCCAACGTAGTTGAAGGAACTGAAGACCGGGTATCCAAAATAAGGAGCTCACAGCGAGTTAAGAAGGTTCCTGAAAGATTGACATACAGTACACTAGGAGTGCCAAGTGTAATGATAGCCCCTACAGTTCGATATGTTACCTCCCTTTATACATGGTTGGGAAGCATGCAACCACTTATGTGTAAAGTTCATTAGTCATGGGGACATGCCTATATTTGGTAGGGGGGGAGTGTAATACCCACTGGAAATGTTATGTACGCTAAGTATGGTTATCAATCTTTAACTTAGACACTGTATTATCATTGTTATAAATCCCTGGGTTAAAGTTGCCCATGTGAAGGTACGGCAAGAACTTTTACGGACACAATGTGACTAAGAGCAGACTTTCCATAATTCTGCACCAGTATCAACTGTTGCAGACAGTGAGGCTGCGCAGTCTCCAGGCAGAAACCCCAGGAGGAAGGGGTGGAGTCGGGTTTTTCGAGCGGGAAACGCGAGCGACTGGAAGAAAAGAGGGCAGGAGCTCTGAAAAGAGGGCTCAGGAGGCAAATGGCTGCCGCATCCCGTCCCGGGCTTCCAAACTCGGCCGCCGCCCTTCGTATTAGTAGCTCTGCATCCAGAACTCAAAGTGGGATTCAGTGATCGTGAAGAGAATTCAACGAAGGGGTTCGGAGTCGTAAGTCTTGCAGACATTATACATACCATGAGCTCCAACTTAAGCGCGCCAACGAAAGAGTGCACTCGAATTTGGACACAGGGACAGATTCTCCTTTGAATCCATATAAATGGAGAATGTATGTTTATTATGCCTAGATTCATTCTAATGTATGCAAATGTCTAATTTAGGTCATTGACCCGTAGGCCTAGAAATTGAGTGCCCTTAGCGCCGATTTTGCGGCGCTAGAGGGCCTAGCGCTGCATTTGGCGCCGGCGCCGAAATTGCCTGGGGCCCTTACGCCGCGGTAGACCGGTAGCGCTGCGCCGGCACCGATGACGTCATCGGTGTGCGCAGCGTCCCGGTTGCCATGCCGACGGGCCCCAGCGCCGAAATTCAGTTGCGGCCGCCTCGCCCGTGACAGCCGCAACTAAGACTCTGGCAACAGAGTCTTACGAGTCTTTGCGCCGGCGCATTAAAGGCCCCGCGGCGGCCGGCCGCTTTCCCGCCGGCCGCCTGGCCGCAGCTCCCTCCCCGGACTTCCCCCCCCCCCCCCCCCCCGGAACAGAAGCAATCCCGGCACTTGTCCGAGGTGCCGGGCTCATTTTTTGAAAGATTTTCGCGGGCCGCGATCGGGTGCAGGCAGCTCCTCCTTAAGGGAAGGAGGAGGCCTGCACTTCCCGAGCCTGCCGCACCGCATCGGGTGCCGCAGCGCCGGAATTGCGGCGCGAAACGGCAGTTAGCACCGATTTACCGCCGCAAAGACCCTTCAGTAGCGCCGGCAGCCGTTTGGGCGCGGCCCTGCTGAATTTTTGGCGCGCGCAGGGGGACTTAGCGCCGGCACTAACTTCCGGCGCTAAAGCCCTGGCTAAGCCAAAACTCAATTTCTAGGCCGTAATCTTCTTATACTGTCTGACGTTAAAACTATAAAGTAAGATAATTAGAATTAAGCCATTGTAGTAGTGATCTCCTTACTGGACTATAGAATACTGTCTACAACAGAGACCACATCTCACATATATCTAGAGAACCGTGAAGGGGTTACAATAGAAACATAGAAGATAGGAGCAGGAGTAGGCCATTCGGCCTGTCGAGCCTGCTCTGCCATTCCATGAGATCATGGCTGATCATCCAAATTCAATACCCTGTTCCTGCCTTCTCTCCATATCCCTTGATCCCTTTAGCCTTAAGAAATATATCCAACTCCTTCTTGAATATATTTAATGAATTGGTCTCTACTGCCTTCTTTGGCAGAAAATTCCACTCTCTGGGTGAAGAAATTCCTCCTCATCTCCGTCCTAAATGGCTCACCCCTTATCCTTAGACAGTGACCCCTGGTTCTGGACTCCCCGACCATCGGGAACATCCTTCCAGCATCTAGTCTGTCTAGTCCTGTTAGAATTTTATAAGTTTCGATGAGATCCCCTCTCATTCTTCTAAACTCCAGCGAGTACAAGCCCAATCGACCCAATCTCTCCTCATACGTCATTCCTGCCATCCCAGGTATCAGCCTGGTGAATCTTCGCTGCACTCCCTCCATGGCAAGAACATCCTTCCTCAGATAAGGCGACCAAAACTGCACACAATACTCCAGATGTGGTCTCACCAAGGCCCTGTACAACTGCAGCAAGACATCCTTGTTCCTGTACTCAAACCCTCTCGCTACGAAGGCCAACATACCATTTGCCTTCTTAACCGCCTGCTGCACCTGCATGCTTACCTTCAGCGACTGGTGCACAAGGATGCCTTCCTGTTTTTGACACCAAAGTGGATAACCTCGCATTTATCCACGTTATATTGCATCTGCCATGCTTCTGCCCAATCACCCAACCTGTCCAAATCATACTGGAGTTTCTCTGCATCCTCCTCACAGCACACACACCCACCCAGCTTTGTGTTGTCTGCAAACTTGGAGATATTACATCTAGTTCCCTCGTCCAGATCATTAATATATATTGTGAATAGCTGGGGTGCAAGGACCGATCCCTGCGGTACCCCACTAGTCACTGCCTGCCACTCGGAAAAAGAGCCATTTATTCCAACTCTTTGCTTTCTGTCTGCCAACCAGTTCTCTATCCAAGTCAATACCTTGCCCCCAATCCCATGTGCCTTAATTTTACATGCTAATCTCTTATGCGGGACCTTATCGAAAGCCTTTTGAATATCCAAATACACCACATCCACTGGTTCTCCCTTATCTATTTTACAAGTTACATCCTCAAAAAATTCCAGTAGATTAGTCAAGCACGATTTACCTTTTGTAAATCCATGTTGGCTTTGTCCGATCTGGTCACTTTTTTCCAAGTGCTCTGCTATTACATCGTTTATAATGGACTCTAGCATTTTCCCCACTACCGATGTCAGGCTTACCGGTCTGTAATTCCCCGTTTTCTCTCTTCCACCCTTTTTGAACAGTGGAGTAACATTAGCTACCCGCCAATCCATGGGTACTGTTCCAGAGTCTATCGAATTTTGGAAGATGACCAGCAATGCATCTACTATTTCTAGGGCCACTTCCTTAAGTACCCTAGGATGTAGATTATCAGGCCCTGGGGATTTATCGGCCCTCAATCCCATCAATTTCCCTAACACCATTTCCCTACAAATACTGATTTCTATCAGTTCCTCCCTTTCATTAGACCCTATGTTCCCCGACATCTTTGGGAGGTTATTTGTGTCTTCCTTTGTGAAATCAGAACCAAAGTATGTATTTAATTGGTCTGCCATTTCTTTGTTCCCCATTATAAATTCCCCTGATTCTGACTGCAAGGGACCTACGCTTGACTTCACCAATCTTTTTCTCTTCACATATCTATAAGAGCTTTTACGGTCTGTTTTTATGTTCCCTGCAAAGCTTACTCTCATACTCTATTTTCCCCCCTCTTAATTAATCCCTTTGTCCTCCTTTATTGAATCCTAAACTGCTCCCAATCCTCAGGTTTACTGCTTTTTCTGGCCAATTTATATGTCCTCTCCTTGGATCTTATGCTATCCCTAATTTCTCTTGTTAGCCACGGTTGAGTCACCTTTTTTGTATTATTTTTATGCCAAACTGGGATGAACAAATTCTGTAGTTCATCCATGCGATCTTTGAATGTTTGCCATTGCCCATCCACCGTCAACCCTTTGAGTGACATTCCCCAATCAATCCTACCCAACTCGCACCTCATACCATCGTAGTCTCCTTTATTTAAATTCAGGACCCTCGTCTCTGAGTCAACTATTTCACTCTCCATCTTAATGAAGAATTCTATCATATTATGATCACTCTGACCCAAGGGGCCTCGCACAACAAGATTGCTAATTAATCCTTTCTCATTACATAATACCCAGTCTAAGATGGCCTGATCTCTAGTTGGTTCCTCAACATATTGACCCAGGAAACCATCCCGTATACACTCCAGGAATTCCTCCTCCACAGTATTGTTACTAATTTGGTTAGCCCAATCTATATGTAGATTAAAGTCACCCATGATAACTGCTGTGCCCTTATTGCACGCTTCTCTAATTTCCCGTTTAATGCCATCCCTGACCTCCACATTACTGTTTGGAGGTCTATATACCACTCCCACTTACATTTTCTGCCCCTTGGTATTTCTCACATCTACCCATACAGATTCCATATCATCAGAGCTAATATCCTTCCTTTCAATTGTGTTAATCCCCTCTTTAACCAGCAATGCTGCCCCACCTCCTTTTCCTTTTTGCCTATCTTTCCTGAATATTGAATACCCCTATCAACCACACGGCCAATTTTTGTATCATCTGCAAACTTCTTAATCTTACTTCCTACATTCATGTCTAAATCATTGATATATACCACAAAAGGCAAAGGACCCAGTACTGAGCCCTGCGGAAACCCACTGGAAACAGCCTTCCATTCACAAAAACACCCTTCGACCATTACCCTTTGTTTCCTGCCTCTGAGACAATTTTGGATCCAACTTGTCACTTTGCCTTGGATTCCATGGGCTTTTACTTTCGTGACCAGTCTGCCATGTGGGATCCTATCAAAAGCCTTGCTAAAATCCATATACACTACATCAAAAACATTACCCTCATTGACCCTACTTGTTACCTCCTCAAAAAATTCATTCAAGTTAGTCAGACACAATCTTCCCTTAATAAATTCATGCTGACTGTTCCTGATTAATCCGTGTCTTTCTAAATGAAGATTTATCCTGTCTCTTAGAATTTTTTCCAATAATTTTCCCACCACCGAGGTTAGGCTGACTGTTCTGTAATTACTCGGTCTATCGCTTTCTCTCTAAATTCTTAACATCACTGGATCTCTGCCTGCACCAACACTTTTCCTTTCATAACTCTGTGAATTAATTTTTATGTTAAAGAACTAGGTAATCCTCAGTCGAGGGCTGGCCAAAGAGCAAATCTGACATAATAATCCTGGCAGTAATTGAATACACTGAATAACCAATACATTTGTAATTTTAAAAAATCAATGCTTTAAAATCACTATCATTTTATACATATATATACTTCAGATTCCCATTTTGTAAATGTCACCATCGCTATATTGCAATTCATTGTCGGATGATCCTGGTACATTATCAATACAAGGAGTAATAATAAATTAGATGGGGGGGGTCCGTGATTACTAAACCATTTGAAAAGGGGTCCTTCAACCAAAAAATTTGAGAACCACCGGTCTATAGCAAGCTGCTTCCGCTGTTTAGCATGCATGTAGTCCTGTGTTGTAACTTCACCAGTTTGTCACCTCATTTTAAGGTCCGTCTGGTGCTGCTCCTGGCATGCTCTTCTACACTCCTTATTGAACCAGGGTTGGTCCCCTGGCTTGTTGGTAATGGTAGAGTGAGGGATGTGCCGGGCCATGAGGTTACAGATTGTGGTGGTATACAATTCTGCTGCTATTGAAGGCCCACAGTGCCTCATGGATGCCCAGTTTCTGATTACTTCTTTGCAATTTCTGATTATTTCTTACTTGTCAAAACCTTAGAGGGTGGCGGAGGAGTCAATCACAATAGCAGGTCTCGAACTTGCAGTAACCAAATTAAGAAAAAAATGCTTGTAAACGTTCAAACTGATTTGAAACAAGACTATCGGCTAGAAATTCATTATAGCCAAGGAATGGACAGTGTTTAGATTAAAAATGGTGAATTATCGCTAGGTGAAAATCATCTAGACTGCATGCAAAATTCGTCCTCACTCCTCCTTAAAATGATTGGAGCCATAAATCTAGTCTAAAAACCCAAGCTCATTGGCATTGCACTGAAAAGGTGGACCAATATCAGGTGTAGTCTAAACGCAAGTAATGATTGCCACAGGCTTTTTTCACTGCTTAAAGGGGAGGACCATTGATGCTGCAAAACCTCATTCTCAGCATTGTTGGCTGTGCAGCTGCCTCAACAACCATAAGAAGAAGGACAAGGAGAAGGAGCACTTATTTACAAATCCTGATGGCAGATCACCACCCCAGGGAGAGAGCTCGCAGGTTTTCGGATGAAGCTTTGGAGGCATTGGTTTTAGTGGGGGAGAGAAGGCGGGCAGTCCTGTACCCACCAACTGGCAGGAGGCCCTCACCACAAGTCTGACGCACTATGTGGAGGGAGGTGGCGCACCGTGTCACGGGCAGCACTGTGGTCCTCAGGATCCATACCCAGTGCAGGAATAACTTTAACAAGCTCACAAGGGTGGGCAGTGTGAGTGAAGGCTTCAACAAATGCTACGTACCACCATCTGTACCACAAGCTTCACACACTGCTCAATGTACCACACCCCCAGCACTCACCCACCAACAATCTCTACCTAACAACACTCACACCCACATCTCACACCTTGCACACAAAGACAGCTATTCAACTGTGGCAGGTACAGGAAGGGTCATTACTTATTAGAATTCATGTGATATGTGTGATACATTTATAGATAAATTCATTAATTGTGTTTGGAATATTTTGTGGTCTCTCTCATTTCACCTTTGCGCCCAGGAGGACGCTGTGATATGACATGAGACAGGGATTGTATGATGGGGATGTGGTGAGCTATGAGGATCTGGGGTTTCAGTCATGCGAATCAGAGTCTGATGAGCCAGTCAAGGATAGCCCATCTGGAAGGCCGGTTGTCTAACTGCCTCCGCTCCCTCCGCCATAGATTCTGGAGGGCGAGGTCCACTGCCAGTACAGCCCCCATGACCTTTAGCAAGTGTTGTAGGTTGGAGCTTTTCAGAAATACTTGCGGAGTTTTGTACATGCCACAACACTCCCTGATACCAAAGAACCTTGAAATGAATAAAGAAATCTCTTCCAGTAGCAGGAAGTAGCACACAGCCACTCAAACTTCAAAAACCTGTCAGGTCCGAGTGATTCATTTAAACAGCGTCACTGGGGCCGGCATCCTGCTGCTGCATGCCACCTCAACCTGTTGTTGCTTTCTCCAGCCGGTAAGTTCAATGGCCAAAACTAAGTTGGGAAATCAGGCGTCAAGTGAGCGTTGCACACTCACTGACATTATGATCTCCGTGACTGTGATGTCCCAAATTTACTGGCAGTGCTACCGGCAAGACGGATATGACGTGCGGCACTTGAACTGCCATCAGCTGGCAGTAGAGCTCTGAACAACATTTTAGCGCCATCTCATGGCACTAATCACAAATTTCTAGCCCATGAGGAACTCTTTTACGACATTTGTATGCTGTGAAAGGCTGATATTAACTACTGATATTAACTCTATGTCCTCCTGCACAATCTTTTTTTTAAATCCTCAGAGCCAGTGGTTGCCATTGACTGCATCTGACCCACCTCGTAGCAACAGGATTTTACTCAGTTCCAGACTATCTCATTCTCCAATGGGAATTTTCCCATATGTAAACATAACTTAACCATATCATTTGTGGTTCTTTTCACACAGAAGTGAGCAGCATAGACCAACAGCTGTCTACTCTTGTCTAACTTAATCTTTTTCTGTGTCACTTGACTCTGAATCCATTTTGCCGTCTTTTGATATGAGTCCCCTTCTGGACTGGTCATAAATGCACTAAATCTGTTACACATAATTTTTCATCCTTTTTATCTCGGACTTTCTCAACATTACTTGAGTTCGCCATTGTTAATGAACTGTCACTATACTACTGGTAGGTCTCAAGTGTCCATACGCCCCCGAAGGTTCCCTTCCTTAACCAACTAGGCGATTAGTTACATTAGTCCTAGGATGTTACTTACACCAAATATGCCAATAACCACTTGCCAATGTCCTGTCGTCATCGACAATTTGTAGTCCACTTTGACTCTCTGTTCAATTGTTCGATGCTGACACCATATTGGTAGTAGTTCTGACTTTATTTGGCACCAGTAGCTTACAAAGTACAATTGAGAATTATATTACCCCGTTGTCCTTTGAGTAGAAGCTGTGATTCCATTCACCTTTCCCTCTACTCTCGTCCTCATTCACCCACCTGGTGCCATCGGTTGAATCCTCTACACACCTGTCTACTGGTCTTTCTCCATTTATTTCTCCATAATATATTCCTCCATTTCTTCTTTCTATCTCTGCCTTGTGACAGATCTTCACCAATCACTGACAATCCCCTTTGTTCTCTAACTTTTTTTCCTGCTGGTCCCTACAGCCTATCAGATCACTCCTTCCTTGATCCAATGAGGACAAAGGACACTTCATGATTGAAGGTTCTGTCTGCTTAGTTACAACAGCCTACTACGCATGACCATGACTAAAGGAGTGGAGATAATAATATTGACAGCTTCAAATCTCAACATGTACCCCCTTTGGTTTGTAATAACAGAATACACCAGTACCATTATTCTCCTAAGCCAGATGTGCTCAGAGTCTGTCCAGGCTTGTTTGTTTGAGCAGATCCAGCCACAGAATTCTGCTTACTTGGCCTTGAGCATCCACGCTCAGGGTGTTACAACTTTTATATCAGTTTTAGTCATTTGCTATCCTGCTCCTGCAACAATTAGTCAAGAAACAGTTTATTTTACAGAACAACAGTTCCTGCCAAAGCTTTAATTGTGAAACCCTTTTGAGCCAAATCCCTCCAAATACCCTCCTAAATATTTATTTCCTTACATTGGTACCTTAAAATTGCATCAAAGTCCTACAACCATTGTAGGACCCCGGTTTGCAAATTGTAAGTAGGCTCCCACCTGTTTGGCCAGGAGGACAATTTTCCCGTGTTCCAGCCAACTGCAAAATCACAGCAGGCCAGCTGTTAATGGGATCAGGGCAGTAATTGGTGCACTGCCATTTTGGCCGCAGTTGCCCTATTCAGGCCAGGCAGTGGCTGTAAAAATTGGGGCCATGGTTTCTTACCTCTCTTTGTTGTCCGTTCTCTCTCCCTAACTCATCTTTTTGCTTTTTTGTCTTTTTCTTCTTTTGGGTGGAAGGTGGTGGATGGCATGGCGTGATGTAACAGGGAAAGCAGACACCAATTAGAATGAGAAAAGCCTCTGTCTCATTAGTGTAGTCCATTAGTATTCATCTTTAGTCAGAAATTACAGGCGGACAGTTTACTGACGTCAACATTCAAATAAAAAATTAAACATATTATCATGAAGAAAGATTCATCCCACTGATATTTCTCTCAGTTTCTGAAGTTCATAGAACATAAAAGCTGGAGTTCAAATGCGGAGAAGTGTGAAGTGATGCTCTTTGGGAGAACTAATAAGGAAGGACAGTACACTATAAATGGCACAATTTTCAAAAGTGTAGATGAGCAGAGAGACCTTGGTGTCCATATAAACAAATCCTTAAAGGTGGCAGGGCAAGTTTATAAGGTGGTTAAAAAACATATGGGTACTTGGGTTTATAAATAGAGGCATAGAATATAAAAGCAAAGAGATCATGCTAGAACTTTATAAGTCACTGGTTAGGCTTCAGCTCGAGTATTATGGACAATTCTGGGCACCACACTTCAGCAAACGTGTGAAGGCCTTAGCCTGTGAAGGGATAGACCAAGTAATTACAGGTTAGTCAGCCTAACCTCGGTGGTGGGAAAATTATTGGAAAAAATTCTGAGGGACAGTATTAATCATCATTTAGAAAGGCATGGATTAATCAAGGATAGTCAGCATGGATTTGTTAAGGGAAGGTCATATCTGACTAACTTGATTGAATTTTGAGAGGCGGTACCAAGGAGGGTTGATGAGGGTAGCACATTTGATGTAGTCTACAAGGATATTAGCAAGGCTTTTGACAAGGCCCCACATGGCAAACTGGTCAGAAAAGTAAAAGCTCATGGAATCCAAGTGAAAGTGGCAAGCTGGATCTAAAATTGGCTCAGTGGCAGGAAGCAAAGGATAATGGTCAATGGGTGTTTTTGTGAATGGAAGGCTGTTTCCAGTGGGGTTCCGCAGGGCTCAGTACTAGGCCCCTTGCTTTTTGTGGTATATATCAATTTGCAGATGATACAAAATTTGGCCGTGTGGTTGATAGTGAAGAAGATAGCTGTAGACTCCAGGAAGATATCAATGGACTGGTCAGGTGGGCACAAAGGTGGCGAATGGAATTCAATCCAGAGAAGTGTGAGGTAATGCATTTGGGGAAGGCTAACAAGGCAAGGGAATACACAATAAATGGTAGGATATTGAGACGTGTAGAGGAACAGAGGAACCTTGGAGTGCATGTCCAGAGATCCCTGAAAGTAGCAGGACAGGTAGATAAAAGTGGTTAGAAAGGCATAGAGGTTACTTTCCTTTCTTAGCCGAGGCATAGAATATAAGAGCAGGGAGGTTATGGTTGAACTGTATAAAACACTAGTTAGACCACAGCTAGAGTACTGCATACAGTTCTGGCCACTACATTACAGGAAAGATGTGATTGTGCTAGAAAGGGTACAAAGGAGATTCATGAGGAAGTTGCTTGGACTGGAGAATTTTAGCTATAAGGAAAGATTGGATAGGCTGGGGTGGTTTTCTTTGGAACAGAGGAGGCTGAGGGGAGATTTAATTGAGGTGTATAAAATTATGAAGAGCCTAGATAGAGTGGATAGGAAGGACCGATTTCCCTTAGCAAGAGGTCAATAACCAGGGGGGCATAGATTTAAAGTAATTGGTCGAAGGATTAGAGGGGAGTTGAGAAGAACTCTTTTCACCCAGAGGGTGGTGGGGGTCTGGAACTCAATGCCAACTGGTGGTAGAGGCAGAAACCCTCATCACATTTAAGAAGTACTTGGATATGCACTTGAAGTGCCGTAACCTACAGGACTACGGACCAAGAGCAGGAAAGTGGGATTAAGCTGGATAGCTCTTTTCGTCCGGCACAGACACGATGGGCTGAATGACCTCCTTCTGTGCTGAAACTTTCTGTGATTCTATGATATGAAATGGTACAGAGGAGGTTTACCTGAATGTTACCAGGGATGAGGGACTTCAGTTATTTGAAGTTGGAAAAGTTAGGACTGTTCCCCTTGGAACATAGAAGGTTAAGGGGTGACCTAATAGAGGTTTTCAAGGTGATGAGAGTTTTGATTGAGTACACAGAAAAAAACTATTCCCTCTGGCGAGTGGGTCAATAACCAGAGGTCATAGATTTATAATCATCGGCAAAAGATCTAGAGGGGAGAGGAGGAGAAATGTTTTCACTCAGAGAGTTGTCGGGATCTGGAACACTCCACCTGACAAGGTGGTGGAAGCTGATTTCATAAATAATTTCAAAAGGGAGTTACACAGGTACTTGAGGATGAGGAACTTACAGGGTTATAGACAAAAAGCATGAGTGTGGGACTAAGCACGACTGATCTTCCAAAAAGCCAGCAAAGATACGAGAGGCTGAATGGCCTCCTTCTGTGCTGTAAGTTTCTATGATTCTATGAAAAGCTGCAACAGGTGTATAATCAGCAAATTTCTTTTGTGCTTCACATTCTCTTACAGTCTCTCCATTTAAAAAAATCTACATAAAGTTTACCTGCATACAGTTTATAAAATTTGTCATCAAGCTTTGCTTCAAATAATTAAGACCTAGAAATTGGATAAGGCCCCAAAACGGGCGGTGTCATAGCCCAGCACCGGGTCAATGTGGTCCAGGTAGCAAGCAAAATTCTTAAACTCACTTTCACGGGCTTTCTTTCAGAGGCCAGTGTCAGGAGGAGCAGAGAGCGGCGGTACAGTGAGTACTTAAACTCACTTTCGCAGGCTTTCTTTCAGAGGCGAGTGTCAGGAGGAGCAGAGAGCGGCGTTACAGTGAGTACTTAAACTCACTTGCGCGGGCTTTTTTACAGAGGCTTACCAATCTCACAGACCGGCGGCCGCATTCCGGAGCCACGTCACGATTCAAAAAGTGACGCGGGCAAGAGGAAGCAGCTGATTGGGTGAGTACGGCCAGTTGAGTAGTTACACTACTCTACAGTTTGACAGTTAAGATTAATAGTTTATAAAAGTTAGAAGGTTTTAATTTTTGTGGTTATAGTTTCTAAGATCTCTGTTGTGTATCGGGGAGTGCTAGTAACCAAGGGCCCTTGAGTATATCATTTAATTGTAGTGTAATTAGTGGTATTGATTTGATTTAATTTAATTTAAATTAATTAAAGGGTAATTCATGGTAGGACAGCTTGGCCCTGTGGCATGCTCCTCCTGCGCTATGTGGGAAATCACACTTACTGTGTCCCTGACAACCATGTGTGCAGGAAGTGTATCCAGCTGCAGCTACAGACAGACCGCATTGCGGCGCGGGAGCTATGAATGGATATATACTGGAGCATTCGTGATGCTGAGGACATTGTGGATAGCACATTAAGGGAGTTGGTCACACCGCAGGTAAAGGCAGCACAGGCAGGAAGGGAATGGGTGAATGCCAGGCAGAGTAGCAGGTGCAGGCAGGTAGTGCAGGGGTCCCCTGTGGCCATCCCCTCTCAAACAGATATACTACTTTGGATATTGTTGAGGGAGATGGCTTATCAGGGGAAGGCAGCAGCAGCCAACTTCCTGGCACCATGGGTGGTTCTGCTGCACAGGACGGGAGGAAAAAGAGTGGGAGAGCTATAGTGCTAGGGGATTCTATTGTAAGGGGAATAGATAGGTGTTTCTGCGGCCGCAAACGAGACTCCAGGATGGTATGTTGCCTCCCTGGTGCAAGGGTCAAGGATGTCTCGGGGCGGCTGCAGGGCGTTCTGGAGGGGGAGGGTGAACAACCAGTTGTCGTGGTGCATATAGGTACCAACGATATAGGTAACAATTGGGATGAGGTCCTAAAAGCTGAATATAGGGAGTTAGGAGGTAAATTAAAAAATAGGACCTCAAAGGTAGTAATCTCAGGATTGCTACCAGTGTCACATGATAGTCAGAGTAGAAATAGAAGGATATTTCAGATGAATACGTGGCTAGAGGAATGGTGCAAGGGGGAGGGATTCAAATTCCTGGGATATTGGAACCGGTTCTGGGGGAGGTGGGACCAGTACAAACTGGACGGTTTGCACCTGGGCGGGACCGGGACTGATGTCCTAGGGGGAGTGTTTGCTAGTGCTGTTGGGGAGGGTTTAAACTGAAATGGCAGGGGGTTGGGAACCTGTGCAGCGAGACAGAGGAAATGGAAGCAAGGATAGAAACAAAAGACAGGAAGGAGAAAAGCAGAAGTGGAAGGCAGAGAAATCAAGGGTGTAAATCAAACAGGGTACAGAAATTATAATTCTAAAAGGATTAAGAGTGTTAAAAAAACAAGCCTGAAGGCTTTGTGTCTTAATGCGAGGAGCATTCGTAATAAGGTGGATGAATTAACGGCACAAATAGATGTAAACGGATAAGATATAATTGGAATTATGGAGACATGGCTCCAGGGTGACCAAGGCTGGGAATTCAACATCCAGGGGTATTCAATATTCAGGAAGGACAAGCAAAAAGGAAAAGGAGGTGGGGTAGCATTGCTGGTTAAAGAGGAGATTAACACAATAGTAAGGAAGGATATTAGCTCTGATGATGTGGAATCTGTAAGGGTAGAGCTGAGCAATACCAAGGGGCAGAAAATGTTATTGGGAGTTGTATACAGACCCCCAAACAGTAATGCTGAGTTTGGGGTTGGCATTAAATGGGAAATTAGAGACGTATGCAATGAGGGCACAGCAGATATCATGGGTGACTTTAATCTACATATAGATTGGGCTAACCAAATTAGTAACAATACAGTGGAGGAGGAATTCTTAGAATGTATATGGGATGGTTTCCTGGACCAATATGTCGAGGAACCAACTGGAGATCCGGCCATCTTAGACTGGGTATTATGTAATGAGAAAGGATTAATTAGCAATGTTGTTGTGCGAGGCCCCTTGGGGAAGAGCAATCATAATATGATAGAATTCTTCATTAAGATGGAGAGTGAAGTCGTTGACTCAGAGACTAGGGTCCTGAATTTAAATAAAGGAAACTACGATGGTATGAGGTGCGAGTTGGCTAGGATGGATTGGGGAACGTTACTTAAAGGGTTGATGGTGGATAGGCAATGGCAAACATTTAAAGATCGCATTGAGGAACTACAGAATTTGTTCATCACTGTTTGGCATAAAAATAAAACAAAAAAGGTGACTCAACCGTGGCTAACAAGGGAAATTAGGGATAGCATAAGATCCGAGGAGAGGACATATAAATTGGCCAGAAAAAGCAGCAAACCTGAGGATTGGGAGCTGTTTAGGATTCAGAAAAGGAGGACAAAGGGCTTAATTAAGAGGGGGGAAATAGAATATGAGAGTAAGCTTTCAGAGAACAAAAAAATTGACTGTAAAAGCTTCTATAGATATCTGAAGAGAAGAAGAAGCTTGGTGAAGTCAAGCATAGGTCCCTTGCCCTCAGATTGAGGGCAATTTATAATGGGGAACAAAGAAATGGCAGACCAATTAAATACGTACTTTAGTTCTGTCTTCACAAAGGAGGACAAAAATAACGTTCCAGATATGTTGGTGAACATAGGGTCTAATGAGAGGGAAATTGAATGAAATCAGTATTTGTAGGAAAATGGTGTTAGGGAAATTGGCGGCATTGAAGGCCAATAAATCCCCAGGGCCTGATAATCTACATCCTAGGGTACTTAAGGAAGTGGCCCTAGATACAGTAGCTGCATTGCTGGTCATCTTCCAAAATTCTATAGACTCTGGAATAGTTCCCATGGATTGCAGGGTAGCTAATGTAACCCCACTATTTAAAAAAGGTGGTAGAGAGAAAACTGAATTATAGACCAGTAAGCCTGACATCGGTAGTGGGGTAAATGCTAGAGCCCATTATAGATGTAATAGCAGAGCACTTGGAAAACAGTGACAGGATTGGACAAAGTCAACATGGATTTACAAAAGGTAAATCATGCTTGACTAATCTACTGGTATTTTTTGAGGATGTAACTGGTAGAATAGATAAGGGAGAACGAGTGGATGTGGTGTATTTGGACTTTCAGAAGGCTTTCGATAAGGTCCGGCATAGGAGATTAGCGTGTAAAGTTAAAGCACATGGGATTGGGGGTAAGGTACTGACTTGGATAGAGAACTGGTTGGCAGACAGGAAGCAAAGAGTTGGAATAAACGGGTCTTTTTCCGAGTGGCAGGCAGTGACTAGTGGGGTACCGCAGGGAGCAGTGCTAGGACCCCAGCTATTCACAATATATATTAATGATCTAGACAAGGGAACTAGATGTAATATCTCCAAGTTTGCAGATGACACAAAGCTGGGTGGGCATGTGTGCTGTGAGGAGGATGCAGAGAAACACCAGTATGATTTGGACAGGTTGGGTGATTGGTCAGATGCATGGCAGATGCAGTAAAATGTGAATAAATGCAAGGTTATCCACTTTGGTGGCAAAAACAGGAAGACAGTTTATTATCTGAACCGCAATAGATTGGGAAAAGGGGAAGTGCAACGAGACCTGGGTGTACCTGTGCACCAGTCGCTGAAGGTAAGCATGCAGGTGCAGCAGGCGGTTAAGAAGGCAAATGGTATGTTGGCCTTCATAGCGAGAGGATTCGAGTACAGCAGCAAAGATGTCTTGCTGCAGTTGTACAGGACCTTGGTGAGACCACACCTTGAGTATTGTGTGCAGTTTTGGTTGCCTTATCTGAGAAAGGATGTTCTTGCCATGGAGGGAGTGCAGCGAAGATTCACCAGACTGATACCTGGGATGGCAGGAATGACGTATGAAGAGAGATTGGGTCGATTAGGCTTATATTCGCTGGAGTTTAGAAGAATGAGAGGGGATCTCATTGAAACTTATAAAATTGTAACAGGACGAGACAGACTAGATGCAGGAAGGATGTTCCCGATGGCGGGGGAGTCCAGAACCAGGGGTCACTGTCTAAGAATAAGGGGTAAGCCATTTAGGACTGAGATGAGGAGGAATTTCTTCACCCAGAGAGTGGTGAACCTGTGGAATTCTCTACCACAGAAGGCAGTTGAGGCCAACTTATTAAATGTATTCAAGAAGGAGTTAGATATTTTTCTTAAGGCTAAAGGGCTCAAGGAATATGGGGAGAAAGCAGGGACCGGGTACTGAATTTGGATGATCAGCCATGATCTCATTAACTGACAGAACAGACTCGAGGGGCCGAATGGCCTACTCCTGCTCCTATCTTCTATGTTTCTATGCTTCTAAAATTCAGTGCTCATTTGCATGATTATGGTTCTGATCTCAGTGCTAAAACTGATACTGATTGGCATACCGCTCAACAGGTGGGCCAATATCGGGTGCAGTCTAATTCCAAGTCATCTTTGGCCTAGACTTTCTGCACTACTTAAAGGGCAGGTGCATTGATGCAATAGCAGTTCATTGTCATTCCATTTGGACTGTCACTTGGAAGCACAGCCAACTAGGAAGAGATGGCTGAGCAGCAGTAGAGGAAGAGAGCAAAATGCTTTGTAAGACATTTAGGGCTCGATTTTGCTAGTGTGGGCGGGCTGGGGCGTGTCAGGTGGCATTCGTGTCAGGACCCCGACTCTGAAGTGAAGTGGGGAAAAAGTGTGATTGTCCCCTAATTGGGAAATTGATATCCAGCGTGTGGGGACCCCTGGCCTAATGAGTCTTTTCATACAGAAAGTCGCCTCCGATGACATCATCAATGCTGCTGGATTTAAGGCCTGCAAGCAGCCTTGCTTCTTCTGGAGACTGCAAACTTTATGGTGATTGTAGTAAGGAATTCATTGATCGACTATGTCCACCAGCAGGCAAAAGTGTGCTCCACGCTTCAATGAGCCCTCCCTCCAAGCTCTGGCGGAGGGAGCAAGATCCAATAAGGAGGTGCTCGTCTCTTCCTCAGGGAGAAAAAAGCCACCCCAGCTGTGTGGCTGCAAGTGGCCCAGGTGGTCAACTCCATATCGATGAGCCCCAGAACCTGGCTGCAATGCAGGAAGAGGTTTCATGACCTTCTCCGCACAGGAAAACTGAGTATGACTTTCCCATCTCCCTCAATCTGATCCCCATTGCCTCTCCCCACCAGCACTCTGCTTTGCTAACCTCTTCCTCCACATCCCACTTGACACTTACATCCCTGCACCCTTACCCATTGCCTCTCTCTCTATGGTCACATTCACTTAACTATTTGACCATGTAGCCCTCACACTCCCTATCACTGTGATGTAACAACAACAACAACTTACAACACACAAGCAGAGCCCTTTGTCTCCTTCTAAGCACCTATGCTATGGATTCTCTACACTCAGTCCTCCATTCTCACTCAAACTCCACTTGTGTCCCTTATTGCAGGAAAATAAAGCCCACAATAAGAGGGAAAGAGCCATGACAGGAGGAGGGCCACCCTCATTAGCCCAGCTCACCCCTGGGAGGAAGCGGCCCTGGAAATCGCCAGGCTCGAGGAGGATTCCCAAGTGAGGCACGGGCAGACGGGCGCATCGCAGCAAGCTGATGACAGAATAGTTTGGCATCTCTCTCATTGACATTGCATGAGTCACTGATAATGAATCTGATGCTCTAACAGATTGACTTATCATCTGCACTATTCAGTGTGCATGTAACCTTGACCTCACATCTCTAATTCTTTCCTTTACTCCCCCACAGGACCATCGAAAGCACCCATCCCCACTAGCCAGGAGGAAGAGCCTGAGCTTCCAGACTACTCAGAGGAAGCTGCAACCTCCGAGGGCGCAGCGTCAGCAGAATTCAATGCACCCTTCACCAGCGCAGACACTCACACCTCGGTGGGACCTTTGCGAGATAGAGTAGAGTTGTCACCTGGTGTATCACAGCTCACAAGTGAGTATCAGCAGATGGTGGAGACAGGGACAGCAGTGGAGAGTCCTCGTCGGAGGGTGCAGGACTCTGCCAGCTCGGCTCTGCTGCATGTCGACCCTCTGCCTCCGGGTCCATCCAGAAGGAGAGCAGTGCTGGAACTCCAGGAACAGGTGCAGGAGTCTCTGGCAGGTTTTGTCTCCAGGGTCGCTGCGAGTGTGGAGCGAATGGAGAAGTCCATCGCAAACATGAGCAGAGCCTTTGTGGAGGCATTGGCACATGAACGCATCACCACGGAAAGGATGGCAACCTCCGTGGAAAGGATGGCTAACTCCGTGGTAAGGCTGGCTACCGTAGAGGAGAGAATGGCTATGGTAGAGGAGAGGATGGCTACGGCCATGGAGAAGTTTAGTTGCCAGGGTCTTGAAAACATGGTCATTGTTCAGAATAGAATGACATCTCTTGAGGAGCGATGGTCAGCTATTGAGCATAGAAACCAGACCTTCATGGAAGTCCTCTGGAGTAGGACTTCCAGTGCAGAAATGGGTCCTCATGGCCCCCCTGAAGTGCAGCAAGGTGCTGTCAAGCCACTTGCTAGCTCTGAAGTGGGGCTGAACCATGAGAGGGATGTTGGTGGCAAGAAAGTGGGGGCTCCTCTCCAAGCGCTCACATGACTATGCCACTGCAAAGCCCTCGGTCAGAGCCCCACCAGAGTCCTCACCCAACTGAGATGGGCGTCTCAGCTCCTGCACAGCCGCAGGAGCAGCAGACTGTTGCCGAGTCCTCACAGGTTCACAACCCCAGAGGATGCCCGCCAAAGGTGTTGAGACAGGAGCAGCAAGAAAGTGGGCAAGGGGCCTCCACATCTGCTGAAGCCACAGGAGAAGCACGCGTAAGAGGAAGATAATGCACAAGTAGTCACAAGGGTAGTCACTTGGGTGCTGTGATGTATTGTATTTGGACCAGCCATCTGTAATGTATATACCTTTAAGGGGGGAACTATGTTTTACAGCTCATGTATACTGCAGTCCCGGCAGTGACCACTCCTGTATATAAGACTGAGTAGTAATCTGTACAGATCAGTTGCAGTGTGAGCCACGTTGAGTAAACACCTGTTGTACCGTTCTCCGCAGTCTGTGTCTTATTACACACGGACGCAACATTGACGACGAGGCAGGTTCGAACCTACCTGCAACTCTGCATCACCTCCCGGGGATTCGTTCCTGGAGATCAGTGGATTGGAGGTCAAGGCCAGAGACTCGGGCGTCGACCACGGGCAACCGCCCAGTCATCCAGCAGAGACTCGAGAATTGCGGGGGAGGCTGTCGAGAGCCAGGCTTGGCTTTCCAGTCGAGGTGGTCCAGCGAAACGGGCTGGCAACAGGTAGTGCGCAGACCCTTCCTGGACAGCGGCGGGCTAGAGCCCGACCGAGCGGCACAGCAAAGGGCCGAGCAGCGTCGATGGGGGAGAGAGAGAGAGGGCAGAGCGCACAGGGCGCAGCTGGTGTTCAGGGGCCGAGCAGCATCGGAGAGAGGGAGAGAGAGACGCGCAGAAACCCGCGAGGCGCCGCCATTGCCACGAGGACCGCCGAGAGCGGCGCTGGCAGCAGTGCAGGAGAAGCGCACGAAACCTACAGGGCACCGCCATTGCCACGAGAACCGCCGGGAGCGGCGTCGGCAGCAGCGGGGGAGGAAGGAAAGTGCGGGAGACGCCATTTTAAGCCATTGGGAGACGCCATTTTAAACCACACCTGAAATGCCGAAGAGTAGCAGTATCGCCGCATTTGACAATGAAGTCGAAGATTGGACTACATATGTCGAACGAATAGAGGTGTACTGCAAGGCAAATGGGGTGTCAGATGACAAGAAAGCGTCGGTATTGTTAAATTTAATGGGTGCAAAGACGTATGGTTTATTACGAAATCTAGTAACCCCAACGAAGCCAATGGAAAAGAGTTTTGAAGACATAGTAACGATACTAAAGGAACATTTAAACCCCACACCGCTGCTGATAGCAGAAAGATTCAAGTTTCACAAACGGAACCAGCATAAGGATGAAAGCAATGCTGATTATTTAACAGAACTGCGCAAACTATCGAAACACTGCCAGTTTGGAGCAGGACTGGCAGATACCTTAAGGGACAAGTTTGTGTGTGGGCTTCAAAGTGAAGGAACCCAGAAACGGCTTTTATCTGAAAAGGACCTTACGCTGGAAAAGGCTTTCAGCATTGCGGTATCATATGAAGCAGCAGCACGGGGCGCTGCAGAGATACAACAGAGACCGCAAGAATATGGCACAAACAAAATGTCATATGGAACAGAGAAGTGCTATTGCTGCGGCAGAACAACACACGACCAGAATGATTGCTGGTTCAAAGACAAAGTGTGCAGACAGTGTGGAAAAGTAGGACACATAGCACGAGTCTGCAGGTCGGGAAAGAAAACCAGCAATAAGAAACCGACCAAAGGAAAGTGCAAGAAGGTACATAAGATAACGGAAAATAGTTCAGACGAACAAAAGAGTGATAACGACTCCGAAAGCAGGGAACTGAGTTGTCTGAAACTACATAATGTGATCACAACGGAGGATCACCGAACCATTTGGGTCACTCTCAAGATAGCAGGAGTCCAGGTAAAGATGGAATTGGACACAGGATCAGCCCCAACAGTCATAAACCGATGGGACTACGAGCGGCTATTCTCACACATACCCTTGAGAGACACAAAAATTATTTTGAAGACGTACACGGGGCAAAAAGTCTACCCCAAAGGAAAAATAACGGTGACCGTTATATATAACGGTAAGGAAACACCAAAACTAGACCTGTATGTATTGCAAGATGGAGGACCACCATTACTGGGACGTGAATGGATCCGGAAAATACAACTGGATTGGCATTCCATACAGGCACTGACTGTGGCTGACAAAAAGGATGACGACGTCACACCTGGGCGACTGTCAAAGATCCTAACTGACGCGAAAGAAATGTTCCAGCAAGGACTCAGAACACTAAAAGGCATGACAGCGATGATTAAAATTGAAGAAAACGCAAGCCCAAAATTTTTTAAGGCCAGACCGGTACCTTATGCGATCCGCCCAGCCGTCGAAGCAGAGCTGGAGAGTCTGGAACGTTCAGGTGTACTGTCCAAGGTAGACTGGAGCGAGTGGGCTACACCCATCGTCCCTGTGATGAAAAAGTCGTTGAGCAGCACGCCTGGGGAACCAAGGAAGGTTCGCATCTGTGGGGACTTTAAGGTAACAGGGAACCCGGTCCTTCACACCATACAATATCCACTTCCGCGGATTGAAGATATTTTCGCCTCGCTATCTGGAGGGAAATGCTTCACTAAGATTGATCTGGCCCAGGCGTATCTGCAAATGGAGGTAGAAGAAGCATCAAAAAAATACCTCACAATCAACACCCATAAAGGTCCCTAGCAATACAACTGGCTGGTATTCGGGGTAGCATCAGCTCCGGCTATTTGGCAGAGGGCAATGGAACAAGTCCTGCAAGGGATCCCAGGGACCCAGTGTTATTTGGACGACATCCTGGTCATGGGCGAGAATGACAGTGATCACCTTGCCAGCCTGGAGCAGGTGCTCACTAGATTGCAGGAATATGGGCTCCGAGCTAACCACCCCAAATGCGAGTTTTTTAGAAAATAGATCTCGTACTGTGGCCACGTTATCGATAAAGAGGGGTTACATAAGTCCCCAGAGAAGATTGAGGCAGTAGTCAAGGCTCCAGCACCGGAAAATGTGTCACAACTGAGGTCGTTCCTCAGGCTGGTGAACTACTACCATAAGTTCTTGCCAAATTTGTCTACAATACTACACCCACTGAACACCCTACTGCAAACTGGGGTGCCATGGAAGTGGAGTGACGAATGTAGACGAGCTTTCCAGAAGAGCAAAACGCTAATCACATCGAAAGAGGTATTGGCCCATTACAACCCGGCATTACCAATTCGGTTGGCATGTGATGCGTCACCCTACGGCATTGGAGCGGTGCTGTCGCACAAATTCTCGGACGGCTCAGAGAGGCCAATAGCCTTTGCGTCATGATCACTAACCTCAGCCGAGCGTAACTATGCCCAGATTGACAGGGAGGCCCTCAGCCTAGTGTGGGGAGTGAAAAAGTTCAATCACTATCTGCACGGGCAAAAATTCACCTTGCTGACTGATCACCAGCCTCTTGTCTCCATTTTTAATCCGAAGAAGGGCGTTCCGGTAATGACTGCGCAACAACTACAAAGATGGTCACTTTTTCTAGGGGCGCACCACGATGAGATTGAATATAAGGGCACGAAACAGCATGGAAATGCTGATGGGCTATCACGCCTGCCACTGCCTACTGCGGAAGCACCAGCAGTGGATCCTGTCGAAATATTCCATTCGACTATAGTTGAATACCTACCGGTAACTAACGCTTGTATCGAAAAGGATACACGAAATGACCCGACACTGTCTCGGGTATATGATTTGACAGTGAAGGGATGGCCAGCACATGGCGACTCACTGTTGCCAGCATTCTCGACAAGGAGAGAACAGCTGTCAGTGTGCCGGGGGACCTTGATGTGTGGATCCCGAGTGGTAATTCCACCCAAGTTAAGGGATAGAGTGCGAGAATCGGCGGGATTCACGGGCTGAGCGGCTGTATAAAGGCTCCAGAGCCCAGGTAAGGCCTCAGTGTGAGAATCGGCGGGAATCGCGGGCTGAGCGGCTGCATAAAGGCTCCAGAGCCCAGGTAAGGCCTCAGTGTGAGAATCGGCGGGAATCGCGGGCTGAGCGGCTGTATAAAGGCTCCAGAGCCCAGGTAAGGCCTCAGTGCGAGAATCGGCGGGAATCGTGGGCTGAGCGGCTGTATAAAGGCTCCAGAGCCCAGGTAAGGTGTACCAATCTCCAATCTTGGAACTCGGAGGGAAGGAGTGAGGTAAAAAGTAATCCAAGTGTGACGTCACCAGAAAGCGGGTAAGTGATTGGTTGGTAAGTATTTCTCCCTTTTTAAGCTTAAATCTCTTTGGTTTATAGTTTCTAAGGTGTGATATTCACCATCTAGAATCGGGGCAGAGGGTAATTAAGAATAATATTAATAAATTTAATTAATTACATAGAATGGGAGATCAGGTGATGTGTTGCTGCTGCAATATGTGGGAGCTGGTGGACACCATTGATGCTCACGGTGATCACATTTGCAGTAAGTGTTGGCTGCTCGAGGAATTCCGGCTCCGTGTTGAAGAGCTGGAGTCCGAGCTTCAAACACTGAGACACATCAGGGAGGGGGAGAGTTACCTGGACTCTGTGTATCACGAGGTATTCACACCAATCGAGTCAGTACAAAGAAGGTTCACTGGGTTAATCCCGGGGATGAGGGGATGGACATATGAGGAGAGGTTGAGTAGATTGGGACTCTACTCATTGGAGTTCAGAAGAATGAGAGGCGATCTTATTGAAACATATAAGATTGTGAAGGGGTTGGATCGGGTGGATGCGGGGAAGATGTTCCCGATGATGGGTGAAACTAGAACTAGGGGGCATAGTCTTAGAATAAGAGGCTGCTCTTTCAGAACTGAGATGAGAAGGAACTACTTCACTCAGAGGGTGGTAGGTCCATGGAATATGCTGCCCCAAAAAGCTGTAGAAGCTACATCATTACATAAATTTAAAACAGAAATAGACAGTTTCCTAGAATTAAAGGGAATTAAGGATTACGGGGAGCGGGCAGGAATTTAGACATGAGTCTAGGTTCGGATCGGTCATGGCCCTGTGGGTAGCGGAGCGGGCCCAGGGGCCGTGTAGCCTGATCCTGCTCCTATTTCGTGTGTCTAATTCTGTTAGATTCAGGAGATGGTTCTGTGATAGTGGATTGGCGGTTAGGATCAGATCAGCTATGATCTTATTGAATGGTGGAGCAGGCTCGAGGGGCCGATTGGCCTACTCCTGCTCCTATTTCTTATGTTCTTATGTAGTGCTCAATGAGCTTCATGAGGGTCATCTGGGAGGGGTAAAAATGAAAAGCCTAGCCAGGGCTTATGTGTGGTGGCCGGGAATCGATAAACAAATCGAGGACCTGACCAAGAGCTGCTCAGGATGCCAGAAAGTCCAAAATGCACCACCACAGGCCCCTCTACATCCATGGGAGTGGCCCTCATCTCCATGGCAACGGGTGCATATTGATTTTGCTGGTCCATTCATGGACTCAATGTTTTTAATAGCCGTGGATGCGCACTCAAAATGGCCTGAGGTCATCAAAATGTCCTCCACCACCACGGAGAAAACTATTGCAGTCCTACGGACCATTTTTGCCAGGAATGGCTTGCCGGAACAGATTTGCTCCGACAACGGACCACAGTTTGTTTCCGAAGAGTTCCGGAGGGTCTTGAAAAAGAATGGGGTATGGCATTACACATCCGCCCCGTATCATCCAGCCACAAATGGATTGGCTGAGAGGTTCGTACAAACCTTTAAGAAGGCAATAAAGGCTATGAACAATGACAACATTCCGCTGCAAAACAAGGTGGACAATTTCCTGTTCGCCTACCGGAATGCGACACATGCAGTCACCAACCAGGCCCCAGCCATGATGTTCTTTAACCGAAGGTTAAGATCTCGCCTGGATTTGCTCAGACCAAACGTACGAAGAGATGTTGAGAGTAAGCAATTCCAGCACATCCATGAGAAGCCAACAAGGAGCTTCAATGTAGGGCAACCAGTCTTGGCCCGCGACTACCGAACAGAAAAATGGCAGCCAGGAATGATATGCACACGGCAGGGCCCACTAATGTACACAGTGGACGTTGGGGAGAGCTCCGTGTTGATGAGCTGGAGTCTGAGCTTCAGACACTGCGACACATCAGGGAGGGGGAGAAGTACCTGGACTCTGTGTATCAGGAGGTGGTCACACCTATGAAGTTAAGTAATTCAGATGTAGCCCATGGTCAGGGACAGGACGGTGTGACTACGAGTGAGGCAGGTACGGGGATCCAGGAGGTAGAGCTGGAGGAGCCGCAGCCCTTGCTCTTGACCAACAGGTTCGAGGTTCTTACTCCCTGTGGGGACAGGAGCAGGGACTGCAGGGAGGATGAGCAGCCTGGCCACAGCACCGTGGAATGGAGGACCATTCAAGAGGGGGGAGTAAAAAGAAATGTTGTAGTGGTAGGGGATAGTATTATTAGGGGGATAGATAGAGTTCTCTGCAGCCGAGAGCAAGAGTCCCGAAGGCTGTGTTGCCTACCCGGTGTCAGGGTTAAGGACATCTCCTCTGGGCTGGAAAGAAAGTTGCAGTGGGAGGGGGTGGATCCAGTTGTCGTGGTCCATGTTGGTACAAATGACGTAGATAGGACTAGGAAGCCGGTTCTGTTAAAGGAGTATGAACAGCTAGGGGTCAAATTAAAAAACAGAACCTCAAGGGTAATAATCTCTGGATTATTACCTGAGCCACGAGCGAATTTGGCTAAGACAAATAAAATGAGAGAGTTAAATGCGTGGCTCAAAGACTGGTGTGGGAGAAATGGGTTTTGCTTCCTGGGACACTGGCACCAGTACTGGGGCAGGAGGGAGCTGTTCCGTTGGGACGGGCTTCACTTGGCCAGTGCTGGGACTAGAGTCCTGGCGGATCATATAACTAGGGCTGTAGAGAGGGATTTAAACTAACTAGTGGGGGGGAGGTTCCTGGAGAGCAAATAATAAAAATGACAACAGAGAAGGTCATAGACTTAGGTAGCAGTGGGGAAATTAAAAACCAGAGCATGTCAGGAAGGGGCAGAAGGTATGGAGTTAAAGGTAAAGTAATAAAAAGGGCAAAAGCAGGAACTAAGTGTCACAAAACATATCTGAAACTTCTCTATCTGAATGCACATAGCATTCGTAACAAAATAGACGAATTCATGGCACAAATAACTACATATGGGTATGATCTTGTGGCCATTACAGAAACATGGCTGCAGGGTGACAATGCCTGGGAATTAAACATACCAGGTTATTTAACGATCAGGAAGGACAGGCAGGACGGAAGGGGAGGTGGGGTGGCTATGTTAATAAAGGAAGGAATCACTGTAATAAAGAGAAATGATAGGGTAATGAAACAGTTTGGGTGGAGGTAAGGAATATTAAGGGGGAAAAAAACACTAGTGGGCGTAGTCTATAGGCCTCCGAACAGTTGCAACTCTGTTGGACGGAATATCAATCAGGAAATAGTTGAGGCTTGTAATAAGGGAGCATCTATAATTATCGGGGATTTTAACTATCATATTAATTGGACAAATCAAATTGGGCAGGGCTGCCTTGAGGATGAGTTCATTGAGTGTATTAGGGATGGGTTTCTTGAGCAGTATGTAACTGAACCGACCAGGGGGCAAGCAACCTTAGATCTGGTCCTGTGTAACGAGACAGGATTAATTAAAAATGTCCTAGTAAAGGATCCCCTTGGAATGAGTGACCATAACATGGTTGAATTCCATATTCAATTAGAGGGTGAGAAGGTCGGATCTCAAACAAGCGTGCTAAGCTTGAATAAAGGAGACTATGAAGGTATGAGAGCGGAATTGAGTAGAGTGGATTGGGAAAATAGATTAAAAGGTAAGACGATACATGATCAGTGGTGTACATTTAAGGAGTTATTTTACAACTTCCAAAAAAATATATATTCCACTGAGAAGAAAAGGGTGTAAAAGAAAAGACAGCCATCCGTGGCTAAGTAAAGAAATTAAGGATAGTATTCGACTAAAAACAAGGGCATATAAGGTAGCCAAATCTAGTGGGAGGATAGAGGATTGGGAAAACTTTAAAAGACAGCAAAAAATAACAAAAAGATTGATTAAGAAAGGGAGGATAGATTATGAAAGTAAATTAGCAAAAAATATAAAAACAGATAGCAAGAGTTTTTATAGTTATATAAAAAGTAAAAGGGTGGCTATAGTAAATGTTGGTCCCTTAGAGGATGAGACCGGGAAATTAATGGTGGGAAATATGGAGATGGCAAAAACACTGAAGGAATATTTGTATCAGTCTTTACAGTAGAAGACACTAAGAATATCCCAACACCGGACAAACAGGGGGCTATAGGGGGGGAGGAGCTAAACACAATCAAAATCACTAAGGAAGTGGTACTCGGTAAAATAATGGGACTCAAGGCGGATAAATCACCTGGACCTGATGGCTTACATCCTAGGGTCTTGAGGGAAGTGGCGGTACGGATTCTGGATACATTGGTAATAATTTTCCAAAACTCACTGGACTCAGCAAAGGTCCCGGCAGACTGGAAAACTGCTAATGTAATGCCCTTATTTAAAAAGGGCAGTAGACAGAAGGCTGGAAACTATAGACCGGTTAGCCTAACATCTGTGGTAGGTAAAATATTGGAGTCCATTATTAAGGAGACAGTAACAGGACATTTGGATAATCATAATTTCATAGGACAAAGTCAGCATGGTTTTATGAAGGGGAAGTCATGTTTGACCAATTTGCTGGAGTTCTTTGAGGAAGTAACATATAGGGTGGATAAAGGGGAACCAGTGAACGTAGTGTATTTAGACTTCCAAAAGGCATTTGACAAGGTGCCACACAAAAGATTATTGCTTAAGATAAAAAATCACGGGATTGGGGGTAATATTCTGGCATGGATAGAGGATTGGCTATCCAACAGAAGGCAGAGAGTTGGGATAAATGGTTCATTCTCAGACTGGCAATCAGTAACTAGTGGTGTTCCGCAGGGGTCAGTGCTGGGTCCCCAACTCTTTACAATCTATATTAACGATTTGGAGGAGGGGACCGAGTGTAACATATCAAAGTTTGCAGATGATACTAAGATGGGAGGGAAAGTAGTGAGTGAGGAGGACATAAAAAACCTGCAAGGGGACATAGACAGGCTAAGTAAGTGGGCAGAGATTTGGCAGATGGAATACAGTACTGGAAAGTGTGAGGTTATGCACTTTGGCAGGAAAAATCGTAGAGCAAGTTATTATCTTAATGGCAAGAAACTGGAAAGTACTGAAGTACAAAGGGATCTGGGGGTCCTGGTGCACGAAACTCAAAAGGTTAGTATGCAGGTGCAGCAAGTGATTAAGAAGGCCAATGGAATGTTGGCTTTCATTGCTAGGGGGATGGAATATAAAAATAGGGAGGTATTGCTTCAGTTGTACAAGGTATTGGTGAGACCGCACCTGGAATACTGCATACAGTTTTGGTGTCCATACTTAAGAAAGGACATACTTGCTCTCGAGTCAGTACAAAGAAGGTTCACTCGGTTAATCCCGGGGATGAGGGGATGGATATATTTCTGAAGGCTAAGGGGATTAAGGGTTACGGAGAAAAGGCGGGGACGGGGTACTGAACTGGTAAGATCAGCTATGATCTCAGACGAGGATCAGCCATGATCTCATTGAATGGCGGAGCAGGCTCGAAGGGCCGAATGGCCTACTCCTGTTCCTATCTCTATGTTACTATGAGAGGTTGAGTAGATTGGGACTCTACTCATTGGAGTTCAGAAGAATGAGAGGCGATCTTATTGAAACATATACGATTGTGAAGGGGTTGGATCGGGTGGATGCAGGGAGGATGTTCCCGATGATGGGTGAAACTAGAACTAGGGGGCATAGTCTTAGAATAAGGGGCTGCTCTTTCAAAACTGAGATGAGGAGGAACTACTTCACTCAGAGGGTGGTAGGTCCATGGAATATGCTGCCCCAAAAAGCTGTAGAAGCTACATCATTACATAAATTTAAAACAGAAATAGACAGTTTCCTAGAAGTAAAGGGAATTAAGGGTTACGGGGAGCGGGCAGGAATTTGGACATGAGTCTAGGTTCGGATCGGTCATGGCCCTGTGGGTAGCGGAGCGGGCCCAGGGGCCGTGTAGCCTGATCCTGCTCCTATTTCGTGTGTCCAATTCTGTTAGATTCAGGAGATGGTTCTTTGATAGTAGATTGGCGGTTAGGATCAGATCAGCCATGATCTTATTGAATGGCGGAGCAGGCTCAAGGGGCCGATTGGCCTACTCCTGCTCCTATTTCTTATGTTCTTATGTTCTTATGTACGCCATGCTGACCAGATCCTAGAGTCACAGGAACAAGTCAACCCCATGCCTCACCCATACGTACCTGCTGATGAACCTGACGTACAGGTCGCATCTACCCCAGAAACAGTAGCATCGGAAGCTGATGAACCAACCGACGACAGGGGGCCAGAATCGCCTCCGCACCAAGAGCAAGACACTCGGGAAAGGCGCTATCCAGAAAGGGTCAGGAAGCCTCCCCAAAGACTGAATATATAAATAGACTATTTTCAGCTAATGTTGCATGTTAAATGTGTTCATTGAAATTCGTTTGATATTTAATTGTTAAATGAGTGTTATGGTACTGTTAATCTAAAAGGGAAGGAATTGTAATGTATATACCTTTAAGGGGGGAACTATGTTTTACAGCTCATGTATACTGCAGTACCGGCAGTGACCACTCCTGTATATAACACTGAGTAGTAATCTGTATAGATCAGTTGCAGTGTGAGCCACGTTGAGTAAACACCTGTTGTACCGCTCTCCGCAGTCTGTGTCTTATTATACACGGACGCAACACCATCCTTGTCATGGTATCACAAACAGATTTGATGGCAAACTGTTCAAGTTGTGGCCTGTGTCATTTCGCAAGTGGGACTTTCACATTGAAGGCTTAGGACGACTTGCAATTGTCAGCATGGTGGTCAGAGTGATAGGAATCCGCAGGTTCTTGTCCATTGTCGATGCTCTGGTAAGAAGGTGCGAGACCAAAGTGTTTGATTGTCCAGGCTAAGCAAACCTGGCCAACATGAGTGCGTCCCTTGCATCCCGGGCAGCAATGTGGTCGTGCTCTGGCGCCTTCTGGCCTGTGCAGTTTCAGGTGGGTGAGCAGCAGCTTGGCGCTCCTGTTGTTGCTCCTGCTGTTGGTGCTGCTGTTGTTCAGGCTCCTGCTGCTGCCGCGGCTGGTCTTCGTCCAAATCTGATGTCCAGGAGGAAAGGAAATAAATGGTTCCCATTCTTCTGGTATATGCCTCAGTTGAGGAAGCGCTTAGTCAAGGTGGGGAGAGGGGTTTCCCAGGAGGTGACATTGGAGATGGGTCTCAGGCTCCAAACTTCCACAACAAAGAGTAGGCCTGTTAAAAGTTCCCCCAGACCTGAGTCAACAAAGTTCTGCCACCTGCAAATGATGATTGTTGAAAACTCCTTTTTAATGGTGGAGCTGCAGCTGTTAGTAAGCAATCCACTTGTGAGGCCGCCAGGTTTCACTGGCGTGTTTCAGAGGAGGCATGTAGGATGGGGGAAATGTCTAAAAATCAGAAAGGCCTCTCAAAATTGGATTATAGAGGCAATTAAGTGGTTGTGAAGGGCCTTAAGGGCCTATTGGAGGCAGGATAGAAACGGGGTCTGAAACCCCGATTCTGGGAAAATTGCTCAGAGGTGGGATGGAGGCGGGATCAGGCCCACATGCCATTTTTTGCGATTTTAACACCTCACACGTCTCCAATCCCGCCTCCTCAGGCCTGGCAAAATCGAGCCCTTAAATTCACCCTTGTCCTTTAACCCGTCCAACAGTTTCCAAAGCTCAGACCCGTGGAACAGACAACACAAACCACAAGGATTCGAGAATAACTTTCTTTTTACTTAAATTCAGCAAGAGGTTACAAGTAAGCTCACACAAAACTGTTGCATATAATACTCCTGATTATATCTAAGCATACACAGGTTTATTCCCTTACTTTAAGATCAAGCGATTATAAGCCAACACTACATACGTATTAATGTAGGAATTGACGAATTCCTACGAATGACTGAGATCGACACAGGAGAACAATTAAACAGGTCTTTACTCAACGGAGATGCCACGAGGATTGCCTGGGCAGTCACCTGGTTTGTGACGTGACGTCATCGCGTTTGCCCGCGTTTTGCCGCGCTCTTAAAGGGGCCACGCCCCGTACATGCAAACTCCATATACAAAACACAGTAATGCCTAACACAATGGTACAGGTTTAGGCTGGTGTTAGAACATCGTTAAAGGTAATTATATACAGTTAGCCAGAGTCATTCAGTGGTTCTGCCACATGCGCCCCCCCAGAATTCGCTTTAACGGACAAAGTCAAACAGTGAGGGGGTCTGACAAGCCTGTCAGAACGACTCCTGTACTCTCGAGGCGGAGGCTGCAGGGCGGCTGGCGGTCTGGCGGGCGCTCGCACTTGGTCTGCCGTAACGACGATGGGTGGCCGACCCCGTCTCGGTGGCTGTGCTGTCTCGACGGGCGGTCAAGGTCCAAATGTGCTGGCTTTAAGCGGTCGACTGAAATGTGGTCCGGTTTACCATCGACATCTACCGTGAATGTTTTGTCCCCTGCTTCCAACACGCGGAAAGGACCGGTATATGGGGCCTTGAGCGGATCCCTATGTGCGTCATGGCGAATAAAAACGTACTCAGCTTTGTGAAACTCCGTGGGAACATGTGACCTCTGCAGCCCGTGGTGCGAAGTGGGCACCGGTGCAAAACATCTGGCCACCTCTTGGTGACTAGCAAGCTGGGCAGACGCGGACCATGGCTCCGTTGATGTTGGTAGGAAGTCCCCTGGGACTCACAGCGGCTGACCGTACACGAGTTCTGCTGATGAAGAGTGAAGGTCTTCTTTGGGGGCCGTGCGAAGACCCAGCAGGACCCATGGTAGCTTGTCTGCCCATCCAGCGTCCTGGAGGCTGGCCCTCAGGGCGGCTTTCATTGAGCGTTGGAAGCGTTCACAGAGGCCATTCGCCTGTGGGCGGTAGGCTGTGGTGCGGTGTAATTTGACACCGAGCCCTTGGGCCACTGCATTCCAGAGTTCGGAGGAAAACTGCGGTCCCCTGTCCGACGAAATATCTGCGGGCACTCCAAAACGGGCGATCCAGGAGGAAATGAACACCCTGGCCACGTCCGCCGAAGTAGTGGATGACAGGGGAACTGCCTCTGGCCATCTGGTGGTGCGGTCAACCATGGTCAGGATGTGTGAAAAACCATGGGAGGGTGGGAGTGGTCCTACCAGGTCCACGTTGACATGGTCGAAACGTCGCTCCGGAACTGTGAAGGCGGCCAACGGAGCTTTGATGTGGCGCTGTACCTTGGCCTTTTGGCAGACCACGCAGGTGTTGGCCCAGTCGCGGACATCCTTATGCATGCCATGCCATACAAATTTTGTGGACATCAGTTTCTGCGAGGCCTTCATTCCAGGGTGTGACAACCCATGTATGGCGTTGAACACTTTGCGGCGTCAGACAACTGGCATGACAGGGCGAGGATCCTGTATGGAGACGTCACACAACAGCATGGTACCTGCCGAATGGAACTTGACGTCGGCCAACTGGAAGCCAATGATGGCCGTTCTGTAAGCTTGGACTTCCGGGTCTGAGGCTTGGTCCACTGCCATGAGGGCGTAGTCGATGCCCAAATGAACCGTATTGACGATCGCGCGGGAGAGGCAGTCTGCCACCAGGTTGTCCTTACCGGCCACGTGCCGTATATCGTGGTGAATTCGGATATGTAGGTCAGTTGACGCTGCTGTCGGGCTGACCACGGTTCGGTGGTCTTGGACATTGCAAAGGTCAGCGGCTTATGGTCCACAAAGGCGGTGAAAGGACGTCTTTCCAGAAGGAACCGAAAATGGCGGATGGCCAGAAAAAGGGCGAGCAACTCCCGGTCGAACGTGCTGTGTGCTCTCTCGTTCTGCCGTAGTTGACGGCTGAAGAATGCCAACGGCTGCCACGTCCCGTTCACCTACTGCTGTTTTACGGCACCGACTGCGTAGTCCAACGCGTCAGTGGTGAGAGCGATGGTGGCTCCTGACAGCGGGTGCGCCAGCATAGTCGCGCTGGTTAAGGCGCTTTTGGTGTCGGTGAACGCTCGGGCCATGTCATCCGTCCAGTCTACCGGGTTCTTGCCAGTCTTGCCCTTGAGGGCCTCGTACAGGGGCTGCATGAGTAGTGCCACCTTAGGCACGAAACGGTGGTAAAAGTTTACCATGCCTCGGAATTCCTGCAGGGCCTTTATGTTCTGCGGGCGTGGAAAGGATGTCACCGCCTCTACCTTCGAAGGTAAAGGAACCGCTCCCTATGAGGTGATGCGATGCCCCAGGAAGTCAATTTGGTGCAGGCCAAACTGACACTTGGCCGGGTTGATAATCAGGCCGTGTTGGCTGAGGCATCGAAAAAGGGTGCGTAGGTGACAGGTATGTTCTTCCTTAGTAGGACTGGCAATTAGAATGTCATCTAGGTAGACGAAGAGGAACTTGAGGTCCCGCAGCACGGAGTCCATCAGGCGTTGGAAAGCCTGGGCGGCGTTCTTTAACCCAAACGGCATTCGTAGAAACTCCAAGAGGCTGAATGGGGTGATGACTGCGGTCTTCTGGACGTCTTCTGGATGAACTGGGACCTGGTGGTAGCCCCGGACGAGGTCGACTTTAGAGAACACGTTGTTCCCTGCCAAATGGGCAGAGAAATCCTGGATATGGGGGATCGGGTACCGATCAGGAGTGGTGGTGTCGTTTAGGCGTTGATAGTCGCCGCATGGCCGCCATCCGCCGCCAGGCTTCGGGACGATATGGAGGGGCGAAGACCAGGGACTATCTGACCGGCGAATAATCCCTAACCATTCCATGGTTGCGAACTCCACCTTTGCGATCGCCAGCTTGCCAGGTTCCAGGCGCCGGGCTCGCGCGTAGACCGGGGGGCTGTTGGTGGTGATGTGGTGTTCCACACCATGTTTCATGGCGGTGGAGGAGAATGTGGGTCTTGTCAGGTCGGGGAATTCGCTGAGCAGGCGAGTGAACTCATCAGGAGTCGGGAAAGCACAGGAGACGGTGCGTGACATAGTGTTACTGCGGTAACACGGAAGAGAATTAAAAGTTGCTGCGTTGATCAGCCGCCGGTTCCTAACGTCGACCAGGAGGCTGTCGGCGCACAGGAAATCCGCGCCGAGGAGGGGCTGGGAAACTTTGGCCGTAACAAACTCCCAGTGAAAACATTGCCCCCTGAGGCACAACTCCACTCGCCGTCTGCCGAAGGTCCGAATTGTTCCGCCATTGGCCGCTTCAAGGGCGGGGCCGTGATTCCCCGTCTGCACATCGAGGGCGGATGCGGATAAAATGCTGCACTCCGCTCCGGTGTCGCACAGAAAACGACGACCGGAGAGAGTATCGGTGATGAACAGCAATTTTCCCACGTTGCCGATTGCCATCGCGGCCGCGGGGTGCCCGTTAGACCCGTTCCTCGGTGGTCGCAGTGTCAGTTGATGCTGGTTTTTTTGGGGGGAAATCTAGGGAGGGCGGCAACGCTTCACCTTCGCGCCGAACTGCGCGTGGTAGAAACACAGCCCAGCAGGCTGACGAGCTGGGGCGGCGTCTGTGGGGGATGGGTGCCTCGTGGCGGCGCAGTAATGCCGAGTTACAGCAAAAATTTTGTCAGCCTCCGCCGCGAGTGTTGCGCAGTCTTCAGTTTCAGATCTGGCCAGGGCAGCTTGTACCTGTTCAGGCAGTTGGCTGAGGAAAATCTCGTGGAATAAGAAACATTCCGGTTCTGAGCCCAGGAGTGTGAGCATTTGGCTCATCAACTCTGAAGGCTTGGAGTCCCCGAGCCCGGGCATAGCGAGTAATCGACGGGCGCGCTCCGATTTTGTGAGCCCGAAAACCTGCATTAACCGCGCTTTGAGGGTTTCATACTTGCACTCCGTTGGGGGGTTTTCGAGGAGGCTGACGATCTGAGAGGCGGTAGAGCTGTCGAGTGCGAAGACCACGTAAAGATACTTGGTCTGATCCTCATCGATGTTCCTCAGGGCGAACTGGGCCTCGACCTGAATAAACCACAAGGGCGCTTGCTGCTCCCAGAACTGCGGTAGCTTTAGCAAAATGACGTTTGCCTCCATGCTGTGCTCTTCTTCTGTGAAAACGTTCACAAAAACGGGGTCACCAATGTAGGAATTGACGAATTCCTACGAATAACTGAGATCGACACAGGAGAACAATTAAACAGGTCTTTACTCAACGGAGATGCCACGAGGACTGCCTGGGCAGTCACGTGGTTTGTGATGTGACGTCATCGCATTTGCCCGCGTTTTCCCGTGCTCTTAAAGGGGCCACGCCCCGTATATGCAAACTCTATATACAAAACACAGTAATGCCTAACACAATGGTACAGGTTTAGGCTGGTGTTAGAACATTGTTAAAGGGAATTATATACAGTTAGCCAGAGTCATTCAGTGGTTCTGCCACGTTAACACCAGCGAGTGGTCTATTCGGCAGTGACTAGGCGATGATTTCTGGCAACTGACAAGGTCACCTCCCCGACTGCAGCAGCCCTGAGTGTCTTAAAACAGCATCTCTTATACCCTAAAAACCTGGGCAGGCTCTTCAATGCATATGTGGCCCAAACTGTGTGACAAATGGTCGGCAGTTGTTTTCCTCTTCTTGTCAGTGGGCCCCAAAGCTATTTTTCAATACCTCTCCATCTCTCCATCTCAACCTCACTCTATAGCCAGAGGGTCTTAAAACCCCAATGCCCAACACCTATGGCCCTCTCATAAAACACACACGCACATTCCACACCTTGCATACAGTAAGGGCTATTCAACTATGGGAGGCATATCAGGCAAGACCATGGCTGTGTATTGTAAGGGCTATTCACCTATGGGAGGCACATCAGGCAAGACCATGAGTATATTTACTCAGACGCCATCCTTTTTCTTGCAGGCCAAGCTATCTCATAACAGGAGACAGCAGCAACAGATGGGTGGAGGACGGACAGCGTCAGCTGCAACCCCTCAGTGATCTTGAGGCGTGCGTCCACAGGATTGTGGCAAGCCAGGTGATCGGTCCCGTCGCCCCTGGAGAGGTCGACCCTATTCGGGGACTGCAATGGTAAGGTCATCAGCTTTCTCTCCTCTCTCATCCCACTTGTCACCCTCACAACACCAGCCTTTGACACTTTCAATCCAACCTACTAAATCGCTCCACTCCTTCCTCCCTTACTCCCCCCCTGTCCTCACGCTAAAGCCACTCTTGTACCTCCCTGCTTTCAGATGGTGATTCACCAGCTGAGGAGATGGGCCCTCAAGCTGCCAGTGGGAGCGAAGCCGCAGGCGAGGAGGAAGAGGAAGCCGGAGCCTCAGCGCCATCCTCTCCCGAGGAAGCCCATGCCCACACTGGGACCACGTCTTCCCTGGAGGGGAGCAGGGGGGAAGAGTCTGATGAGGGTGTGTAATGTATGTACCTTTAAGGGGAGAACTACTTTTTACAGCTCCTGTATACTGTAGTACCGGCAGTGACCACACCTGTATATAAACCCTGAGTAGTGATCTGTACAGTTAGTTCTAGAGTAACCCTCATTCAGTAAACACCTGTTGAAGCGTTCCCTGCAGTCTGTTGTCTGATTATTGAAGGACACAACATTAAGATACACGGACATAACATTGGCGACGAGCAGATTCGAACCGACCTGCAGCTCTGCATCACCTCCCAGGGATTCGCTCCTGGAGAACAGTGGAAGAAGGTCGAGTCCAGAAGCACGGGCGTCGACCATGGGCAACCGCCCAGTCATCCAGCGGAGATTTGAGCATCGCAGGGGAGGCTGTCGAGAGCCAGGCTTGGCTTTCCAGTCACGGTGGTCCAGCGAAACGGGCTGGCAACAGGTACTGCGCAGACCCTTCCCGGACAGCGACGGGCTAGAGCCCGACTGAGCGGCACAGAAAAAGGCCGAGCAGTGTTGACGGGGGAGAGAGAGAGGACAGAGCGCACAGGGCGCAGCCGGTGTTCAGGACCGAGCGGCGTCAACGGGGGAGAGAGGCGAGAGAGAGCAGAGTGCAGCCGGTGTTCAAGGGCCGAGCAACGTCAATGGGGGAGAGAGGCACGCAGGAAAACGCGCAGAGCACAGCCGGTGTTCAACAGCCGAGCAGCGTCAATGGGGGAGAGAGGCGCGCAGGAAAGCGCGAGGCGCTGCCATTGCCACGAGGACCGCAGAGAGCGGTGTTGGCAGCAGCGCAGGAGCAGCGCACGCAACCCACAGGGCATCGCCATTTGCTACGAGGACCACCGAGAGCGGCGTTGGCAGCAGCGCAGGAGACGCCATTTTAAGCCGCAGCGGGGAAGAAAGGAAAGCGCGGGAGACGCCATTTTAAGCCAGTCTAACCACACCCAAAAATGCCAAAGAGTGGCAGTATCACAGCGTTCAACAATGAAGTCGAAGATTGGACGACATATGTCGAACGCATAGAAGTATACTGCAAGGCGAATGAAGTGCCAGATGACAAGAAAGCGCTGGTATTGTTGAATTTAATGGGTGCAAAAACGTATGGCTTACTACGAAAACTAGTAACCCCAGAGAAGCCAGGAGAAAAGGATTTTGAAAACATAGTGTCAATCCTACAGGACCACTTAAACCCCACACTGCTGCTGATAGCAGAAAGATATAAGTTTCACAAAAGGAACCAGCATAAAGATGAAAGTAATGCTGAGTATTTAACGGAAATGCGCAAGCTATCGAAACACTGCCAGTCTGGAACGGGACTAGCAGATACTTTAACGGACTAGTTTGTGTGTGGGCTTCAAAGTGAAGGAACCCAGAAACGGCTTCTATCAGAAAAGGATCTTAGAACATAAGAACATAAGAACATAAGAAATAGGAGCAGAAGTAGGCCAATCGGCCCCTCGAGCCTGCTCCGCCATTCAATAAGATCATGGCTGATCTGATCCTAACCGCCAATCCACTATCACAGAACCATCTCCTGAATCTAACAGAAATAGACACACGAAATAGGAGCAGGATCAGGCTACACGGCCCCTGGGCCCGCTCCACTACCCACAGGGCCATGACCGATCCGAACCTAGACTCATGTCCAAATTCCTGCCCGCTCCCCGTAACCCTTAATTCCCTTTACTTCTAGGAAACTGTCTATTTCTGTTTTAAATTTATGTAATGATGTAGCTTCTACAGCTTTTTGGGGCAGCATATTCCATGGACCTACCACCCTCTGAGTGAAGTAGTTCCTCCTCATCTCAGTTTTGAAAGAGCAGCCCCTTATTCTAAGACTATGCCCCCTAGTTCTAGTTTCACCCATCATCGGGAACATCCTCCCCGCATCCACCCGATCCAACCCCTTCACAATCTTATATGTTTCAATAAGATCGCCTCTCATTCTTCTGAACTCCAATGAGTAGAGTCCCAATCTACTCAACCTCTCCTCATATGTCCATCCCCTCATCCCCGGGATTAACCGAGTGAACCTTCTTTGTACTGACTCGAGAGCAAGTATGTCCTTTCTTAAGTATGGACACCAAAACTGTACGCAGTATTCCAGGTGCGGTCTCACCAATGCCTTGTACAACTGAAACAATACCTCCCTATTTTTATATTCTATCCCCCTAGCAATGAAAGCCAACATTCCATTGGCCTTCTTAATCACTTGCTGCACCTGCATACTAACCTTTTGAGTTTCGTGCACCAGGACCCCCAGATCCCTTTGTACTTCAGTACTTTCCAGTTTCTTGCCATTAAGATAATAACTTGCTCTACGATTTTTCCTGCCAAAGTGCATAACCTCACACTTTCCAGTATTGTATTCCATCTGCCAAATCTCTGCCCACTTACTTAGCCTGCCTATGTCCCCTTGCAGGTTTTTTATGTCCTCCTCACTCACTACTTTCCCTCCCATCTTTGGATCATCTGCAAACTTTGATATGTTACACTCGGTCCCCTCCTCCAAATCGTTAATATAGATTGTAAAGAGTTGGGGACCCAGCACTGACCCCTGCGGAACACCACTAGTTACTGATTGCCAGTCTGAGAATGAACCATTTATCCCAACTCTCTGCCTTCTGTTAGATAGCCAATCCTCTATCCATGCCAGAATATTACCCCCAATCCCATGATTTTTTATCTTAAGCAATAATCTTTTGTGTGGCACCTTGTCAAATGCCTTTTGGAAGTCTAAATACACTACGTCCACTGGTTCCCCTTTATCCACCCTATATGTTACTTCCTCAAAGAACTCCAGCAAATTGGTCAAACATGACTTCCCCTTCATAAAACCATGCTGACTTTGTCCTATTAAATTATGATTATCCAAATGTCCTGTTACTGTCTCCTTAATAACGGACTCAAAATTTTACCTACTACAGATGTTAGGCTAACCGGTCTATAGTTTCCAGCCTTCTGTCTACTGCCCTTTTTAAATAAGGGCATTACATTAGCAGTTTTCCAGTCTGCCGGGACCTTTGCCGAGTCCAGGGGGTTTTGGAAAATTATTACCAGTGCATCCACAATCCCTACCGCCACTTCCCTCAAGACCCTAGGATGTAAGCCATCAGGTCCAGGTGGTTTATGCGCCTTGAGTCCCATTATTTTACCGAGTACCACTTCCTTAGTGATTTTGATCGTGTTTAGCTCCTCCCCCCCTTTAGCCCCCTGTTTGTCCAGTGTTGGGATATTCTTAGTGTCTTCTACTGTAAAGACTGATATAAAATATTCATTCAGTGTTTTTGCCATCTCCATATTTCCCACCATTAATTTCCCGGTCTCATCCTCTAAGGGACCAACATTTACTTTAGCCACCCTTTTTCTTTTTATATAACTACTAGCTGGAGTGCCCGGCGGTGCCGAGGCTTTTTCGAGGGCATGTTGTTGTTGGAAGAGAGGGAGCGCGACTGGGGGGAAGAGAGAGAGCGACTGGGGGAAAGAGAGAGAGAGACTGGGGGGAAGAGAGAGAGCGACTGGGGGGAAGAGAGAGTGCGACTGGGGGGAAGAGAGAGAGCGACGGGGGGAAGGGGAGGGGGGAGGGTGGGAAGGGGGAAGGGGAGGGGGAAGGGGAGGTGGAGGGGGGGAAGGGGGGAAGGGGAGTGGGGAGGGGGGAAGGGGAGGGGGGGAGGAAGGGGGAAGGGGAGGGGGGAGGGGAGGGGAGGGGGGAGGGGGGAGGGGAGGAAGGGGGAAGGGAAGGGGGGAAGGGAAGGGGAGGGGGAGTGGGGGAAGGGAAGGGGGAGTGGGGGAAGGGGAGGGGGGAAGGGGAGGGGGAAGAGGAGGGGGGAAGAGGGGGGAAGAGGGGGGGAAGGGGAGGGGGCGAAGGGGAGGGGGGAAGAGGGGAGGAAGGGGAGGGGAAGAGGGGGAGAGGGGGGAGAGGGGGAAGAGGGGGAGGGGGGGAGGGGGGGAAGAGGGGGGAAGGGGAGGGGGGAAGAGGGGGGAAGGGGAGGGGCGAAGAGGGGGAGGGGGGAAGATGGGGGGAGGAGGGGTGGGAGGAGGGGGGAAGGGGAGGGGGGGAAGGGGGGGAGGGGAGGGGGGGAAGGGGAGGAAGGGGGAGGGGAGGGAGGGGGAGGGGAGGGGGAGGAAGGGGAGGATGGGAGGGGGAGGGGGGAAAAGGGAGGGGAGGGGGAGGGGAGGGAAAGGTGGGAGGGGAGGGGAGGGGAGGGGGGGAAGGGGAGGGGGGGTAAGGGGGAGAGTCCCCGAGCGCCCTGATCTCCACGCCCCCATCACCTGAGCCCCGCCCCCGATCTCCCGAGCCCCGCCCCCTCCGAGCCCTGCCCCCGATCTCCTGAGCCCCGCCCCCCCCGAACTCCTGAGCCCTCCCCGATCTCCCGCGCCCCGCCACCCCCCGATCTCATGAGCACCCCCCCCGGATCTCCGGAGCCCTTCCCCCCCGAAGCTCGCCCCCCCGCCCAACCAAGCACCGAACTCCGGAGGCCCGATCTCCCGAGCACCGGCCCCCCGTCCTCCCGCTCTCCGGAGCCCCGCCCTCCCTAGCTGGCTTCAAGTCCCGCCCGAGATCCGCACACCCGAGAGCCCCGCCCCCCCCGCCAGTGCCGAGCGGGGAACAGAGAGAGACGCCGCGTCTCAGCTGCTCCTGCTGCGCGCGCACCTTCCTGCTCACCAAGCCCCGCCCGAGATCCGCACTCCCGATAGCCCCGCCCCCCCCCGCCCGAGCCGAGCGGGGAACAGAGAGAGACGGCGCGTCTCAGCTGCTCCTGCTGCGCGCGCACCTTCCCGCTCACCAAGACCCGCCCGAGATCCGCACTCCCGAGAGCCCCACCCCCCCCCGCCTGAGCCGAGCGGGGAACAGAGAGTGACGCCGCGTCTCAGCTGCTCCTGCTGCGCGCGCACCCTGACCCTCGTGACCCTCGTGGCTGAAATCCATTGCCCCGGGTAACGTGACACCGGGGGGCGGGTGGGGGGTGAGGAGCTTAGCAGAAGCCATGGGACAATTACCTAGCTGGGGCCTGGCTGGGCAAGAAAAGCCCAGGCTTTGAGGCCTAACAAAAACGGGAAAAGGTAGGAAAAAGAATCTTCAGGTTAGAGAAAATATTTACCAATGAATGAAGTTTTTTTAAAACAATTTAATAAAAGCAATTTTATTTTGCTGGAAATGTATATTTGAAAAGAAAGACGCAGAAAGCAGGAAAAAGAATGGAGGCAAGATGGCGGCTACTCACCTCGGTTCAGAACGATAAGGACCGCCCACACACGCACCGATTGGTCGACCGTCAGGTCACCAAAGCGCAGGATTGGTCAATCGTCCCGTCACTCGACCGTAGGAGGGCCCGGCAGCACGCGCCAGCAACCCGGCGTACGATTGGTCGACCTCGAGGTCACTCTGTCGCTAATGAGCGGATAATGAGATACTAATGAGCGGAATGTTGCAGGTTTATTGGATACCGCGGGCGTGATTTTCATCCGGCCGAACCGTAAATACGCTTACCAGGGTTTCGGAACGGTAAGCTTTCTTTCGACGTAACGCACGTGTAGGTACGCTCTGTAACTTTCGAGCGCATAGCCGGACAGATGCACACCTGAGGACAGACAGACAGAAGGACAGACAGATAAGCAGACAGACAGAAAGAACGATCCGTTTATATATATATAGATAAAAACTCTTACTATCTGTTTTTATATTTTTTGCTAATTTACTTTCATAATCTATCCTCCCTTTCTTAATCAATCTTTTTGTTATTTTTTGCTGTCTTTTAAAGTTTTCCCAATCCTCTATCCTCCCACTAGATTTGGCTACTTTATATGCCCTTGTTTTTAGTTGAATACTATCCTTAATTTCTTTACTTAGCCACGGATGGCTGTCTTTTCTTTTTCACCCTTTTCTTCTCAGTGGAATATATATTTTTTGGAAGTTGTAAAATAACTCCTTAAATGTACACCACTGATCATGTATCGTCTTACCTTTTAATCTATTTTCCCAATCCACTCTACTCAATTCCGTTCTCATACCTTCATAGTCTCCTTTATTCAAGCTTAGCATGCTTGTTTGAGATCCAACCTTTTCACCCTCTAATTGAATATGGAATTCAACCATGTTATAGTCACTCATTCCAAGGGGATCCTTTACTAGGACATTTTTAATTAATCCTGTCTCGTTACACAGGACCAGATCTAAGGTTGCTTGCCCCCTGGTCGGTTCAGTTACATACTGCTCAAGAAACCCATCCCTAATACACTCAATGAACTCATCCTCAAGGCAGCCCTGCCCAATTTGATTTGTCCAATTAATATGATAGTTAAAATCTCCCATAATTATAGATGTTCCCTTATTACAAGCCTTACAATCTTACGCTGGATAAGGCTTTCAGCATTGCAGTATCACACGAAGCAGCAGCACGGGGCGCTGCAGAGATACAACGGAGACCGCAAGAATATGGCACAAATGAAATGTCATATGGAACAGTGAAGTGCTATCGCTGCGGCAGAACAACACACGACCATAATGATTGCTGGTTTAAGGACAAAGTGTGCAGACAGTGTGGAAAAGTAGGACACATAGCAAGAGTCTGCAGGTCAGGAAAGAAAACCAGCAGCAAGAAATCTCCACAGGAGAAGTACAAGAAGGTACACAAGGTGACGGAGAGTAGTTCAGACGAACAGAAGAGTGATACAGACTCCGGAAGCAAGGAGCTGGGTTGTCTGAAACTACATAATGTGATCAAAACGGAGGATCACCAAACTATCTGGGTCACGCTCAAGATAGCAGGAGTCCAAGTGAAAATGGAATTGGACACAGGATCAGCCCTAACAGTCATAAACCGAAGGGACTACAAGCGGCTATTCTCACATATACCCTTGAGAGATACAAAGATTGTCTTGAAGACGTACACGGGGCAAAAAGTCTACCCCAAAGGAAAAATAAGGGTGAACGTTACATATAACGGCAAGGGAACACCAAAAATGGACCTATATGTATTGCCAGATGGAGGACCACCACTACTAGGACATGAATGGATCCGGAAGATACAGCTAGATTGGCATTCCATACAAGCACTGACTGTAGATGCCAAAAAGGATGACGACGTCACACCTGGGCGACTGTCAAAGATCCTAACTGAAGCGAAAGAAGTGTTCCAGCAGGGACTCGGAACACTAAAAAGCATAACAGCGATGATCAAAATAGAGGAAAATGCAAGCCCAAAGTTTTTAAGGCCAGACCGGTACCTTATGCGATCTGCCCCGCCGTCGAAGCAGAGCTGGAAGGTTTGGAACGTTCAGGAGTACTGTCCAAAGTGGACTGGAGCGAGTGGGCTACACCCATCGTTCCTGTAATGAAGAGGTCATTGATTAATACGCCTGGGGAACCAAAGAAGGTTCGCATCTGTGGGGACTTTAAGGTGACAGTGAACCCAGTCCTTCACACTGTACAATATCCGCTTCCGTGGATTGAAGATATTTTCGCCTCGCTATCTGGAGGGAAACGCTTCACTAAGATTGATCTGGCCCAGGCGTACCTGCAAATGGAGGTAGAAGACACCTCGAAACAGTACCTCACGATCAGCACTCATAAAGGTCTCTACCAATACAACCAGCTGGTGTTCGGGGTAGCATCAGCTCCGGCTATTTGGCAAAGGTCAATGGAACAAGTCCTGCAAGGGATTCCAGGGACCCAGTGTTATTTGGACGACATCCTGGTCACGGGCGAAAATGACAGTGATCACCTTGCCAACCTGGAGCAGGTGCTCACTAGATTGCAGGAATATGGGCTCCGAGCTAATCGCCACAAATGCGAGTTTTTCCCGAAGCAGATCTCGAATTGTGGCCACGTTATTGATAAAGAGGGGTTACATAAGTCCCCTGAAAAGATTGAGGCAGTCATCAAGGCTCCAGCACCGGAAAATGTGTCACAACTGAGGTCGTACCTCGGGCTGTTGAACTACTACCATAAGTTCTTGCCGAATTTGTCTACCGTACTACACCCACTGAACACCCTACTGCAAACGGGGGTACCATGGAAGTGGAGTGACGAATGTAAACGAGCTTTCCAGAAGAGCAAAGCATTGATCACATCAGAAGAGGTGTTGGCTCATTTCAACCCAGCACTACCAATTCGGTTGGCGTGTGATGCATCACCCTATGGCATTGGAGCGCTGCTGTCGCACAATTTCCCAGACGGCTCGGAGAGGCCAGTAGCCTTTGCGTCTCAGTCACTAACCTCAGCCGAGCGTAACTACGCCCAGATTGACAGGGAGGCCCTCAGCCTAGTGTGGGGAGTGAAAAAGTTCAATCACTATCTGCACGGGCAGAAGTTCACCTTGCTGACTGACCACCAACCACTTGTCCCCATCTTTAATCCAAAGAAGGGCGTTCCGGTGATGACTGTGCAACGGCTACAAAGATGGTCCCTTTTTCTAGGGGCGCACCAATATGAAATCGAGTATAAGGGCACGAAACAGCATGGAAACGCTGATGGGCTATCACACCTGCCACTGCCTACTGCGGAGGAAGCACCAGCAGTGGATCCTGTCGAAATATTTCATTCGACTATAGTTGAATGCTTGCCAGTAACTAACGCAAGTATTGAGAAGGAAACCCGAAATGACCCGACACTCTCTCGGGTCTATGATTTGACGGTGGAGGGATGGCCAGCATATGGCGACTCACTGTTGCCAGCATTCTCGCCAAGGAGGGAACAGCTGTCAGTGTGCCGGGGAACCTTGATGTGTGGATCCCGAGTGGTAATTCCACCCAAGTTGAGAGATAGAGTGCTCAATGAGCTTCATGAGGGTCATCTGGGAGGGGTAAAAATGAAGAGCCTAGCCAGGGCGTTTGTGTGGTGGCCGGGAATCGATAAAGAAATCGAGGATATGACCAAGAGATGCACAGGATGCCAGAAGGTCCAAAATGCACCACCACATGCCACTCTACACCCATGGGAGTGGCCCTCATCTCCATGGCAACGGGTGCATATTGATTTTGCTGGTCCATTCATGGACTCAATGTTTTTAATAGCCGTGGACGCCCATTCGAAATGGCCAGAGGTCATTAAAATGTCCTCCACCACCACGGAGAAAACTATTGCAGTCCTACGGACCATTTTTGCCAGGAACGGCTTGCCAGAGCAGATTTGCTCTGATAACGGACCACAGTTTGTGTCCGAAGAGTTTCGAAGATTTATGAAAAGGAATGGGGTAAGGCATTACACATCCGCCCCGTATCATCCAGCCACAAATGGATTGGCTGAGAGGTTCGTACAAACCTTTAAGAAGGCAATAAAGGCTATGTACAATGACAACATTCCACTGCAGCACAAGGTGGACAATTTCCTGTTCGCCTACCGGAATGCGACGCATGCAGTCACCAACCAGGCCCCAGCCATGATGTTCTTTAACCGAAGGTTAAGATCTCGCCTGGATTTGCTCAGACCAAACGTACGAAGAGATGTTGAGAGTAAGCAATTCCAGCACATCCATGAGAAACCAACAAGGAGCTTCAATGTAGGGCAACCAGTCTTGGCCCGTGACTACCGAACAGAAAAATGGCAGCCAGGAACGATATGCACACGGCAGGGCCCACTAATGTACACAGTGGACGTTGGGGAGAGCATCGTGAGACGCCATGCTGACCAGATCCTAGAGTCACAGGACCAAGTCAACCCCATGCCTCGCCCATACCTGGTGATGAACCCGACATACAGGTAGCATCTACCCCAGAAACAGTAGCATCGGAAGCTGATGAACCAACCGACGACAGGGGGCCAGAATCGCCTCCGCACCAAGAGCAAGACACTCGGGAAAGGCGCTATCCAGAAAGGATCAGGAAGCCTCCCCAAAGACTGAATTTATAAATAGACTATTTTCAGCTAATGTTGCATGTTAAAAGTGTTAATTGTAATTAGTTTGATATTTAATTGTTAAATGAGTTTTATGGTACTGTTAATCTAAAAGGGGAGGAATTGTAATGTATATACCTTTAAGGGGAGAACTACTTTTTACAGCTCCTGTATACTGTAGTACCGGCAGTGACCACACCTGTATATAAACCCTGAGTAGTGATCTGTACAGTTAGTTCTAGAGTAACCCTCATTCAGTAAACGCCTGTTGAAGCCTTCCCTGCAGTCTGTTGTCTGATTATTGAAGGACACAACATTAAGATACACGGACATAACAGGGTGCAGCTCCTGGACCCAGCGAGCTGCAGCAACGTGATGTGGCTAGGGAAGCTCGGGGGCCTTCTCCCCGGAGGGAGAGCAGGCCAGCGAGTCCTGCTGCACTGGACGCAAAGGAGGAGCGGCTCATCGCTGAAATGAACACCCAGGCGGTGGATATGCACACTCAGCTCATGGGTGCAGGGGGAAGGGTGCCCAAAAGCATTGATGCTTTGGCAAGGAGTGTGGAGCACTACACTGTAGCACAGGCGGATGCCACGCAAATGCTTAGTGCTGCAATTCAGTCACGGCTGCTATGATCCGATCTCAGATTGGTCTCATGCAGTCTCAGATTGAGGCCACGTAAGCACTGACTGCTGCCATTGTCGCTGGTTCGGACACATTTCCCCAGGGCTCTCCCACGCCGCAGCAGGCCAGCAATCTGTGCTCCAGCAGATTGCTCTGGATGTTGAGGTGCTGCCCTGTGGGAGTGCCAGTGTGTTGGTCGAGCAGGAAGTTGCTGTCCTCTCTCAAGAGGACAGCATCCCTGCTGCCACCACTGTCACTTCCCCATTGCACTTGCCACCGCCTGTAGGACAGACTGCTGCACCCATGCAGAGTTGGCGCAGTCTGCAGCCGGGCCCTCCAGGCCCAGAGCTGGTTGAGGCCGTCCTTCAAGGGCATCTGTAGTCTCAGGTTCTGACATTCAGCAGCCTTCCACCAGCCTTGCTGCAGCCACTGGGGCCCCATTACGGAGGAGCAGTAGGTTGGGAATGGGGGAAGTGCGCAAAGGAAGGAGATCACCCTCGAAGGGCAAAAAGTAGGAGGTCTGACGAAATGTTGGGAATGTTTTTATTAAAGGCCGAGGTTTGTGTTGAAACATTTGTTTAGTGTTTTGGCCATTATCTCCAGGCTGTGAGAACCAGTTATGTTAATTAATGATTTTTTGTGTTTGTTTCTATTAGTTTGTCATGAAGAAATGACACACACAGAGTTTGTAAATTAAACAAGTTTTTGTATTCAAAATGTACATTTTTGGCCTTTGGAATCATTGCTGCCTTGGCCGGCTTTGGGGTTGCGGGTTGCTTTCCATCATGTTGTTCTCCATCCAGAAGCCATTTCCTGAGTAGGGACCTAAAAGCGGCTTGTTATCAGCCGTTGACGGACAGCCCTTGCAGTTTCAACATTGTGGGCCTCCCTCCCGCCTTGGTGCTGCTGCTGATCTTCCTCCTCCTCTTCCTCCTCCTCCGGTGGTGCACCAAGGCCTGGTGGCATTGGCTGGGTCCTGAGGATTGCCAGGTTATGAAAAATGCAGCACACAACTGTGAAGAGGGAGACTCACTCAGGCGAGTACTGCAGGGCTCCTCCCGAGTGGTCCAGACAGCAGAACCATTGTTTGAGCATGCCGATCATCTGCTCAATGATGTTCCTGGTGGTGCTATGGCTCTCATTGTACCGCAGCTCAGCAGGGGTGTTGGGGTTACAGAGCGGTGTCATCAGCCAGGTGTAGAGTGGATTGTCCCCGAGGAGTCAACCAATTGGCTGATGCGCTGCCTGGAAAAGCTCTGGCACACCAGTCTGGCGCAGGATGAAAGCATCGTGGCTGCTGCCAGGATAGCGGGCATTGACAGCGAGTATCAGCTGTCTGTGGTCACAGACCAACTGGACATTTAAGGAGTGGAACCCCTTGCAGTTTCGGAAAACCTCTGCATTCTCATGCGGTGTCCGCAATGCCACATGCGTGCAGTCAATGGCGTCCTGCACCATGGGGAAGCCCGCTATCCTCGCAAAGCCCAATGCGTGTTTATTCTGTTTGGCCCAGGTCATCGGGAAAGAGATGTACTGGCATTTCCTTTTATAGAGGGCATTTGTGACCTGCCAGATACAGCAATGGACCACAAACTGGGAGATATTGGCGATGTCCCCAGCAGCTGCTTGAAAGGAGCTGGTGGCATAAAAATTCAGAGCCAGTGTGACCATCACAGCCACCGACAGAGACGTCCTGGTTCTCAGTTGAGGCTGCAGATCTGGCTGCAGCAGATGGCAGAGCTCAGTGACCACCTCCTTGCTGAAGCGCAGCCTGCGCAAACACTGCTCCTCAGACAAATGAATGTAGGAGAATTGTTCCTGGAATACACTGGGAGGGTAAAGTCTCCTGTGCAGAGGCCTGTTGGCCCTCCTCCCTCTGGCCATGATTGCCACTCTCTCTCTGCGTCGTGTGGTGGCAGGTTCACAGTGGGGTCCCGACCTGCTGGGGAAAAAGAAACACTTTCCCACCCAACCCCCCGCAAAATCCAGCCCATTATAACAATCAAGAAAGACTGAACAAGTATCTCTTGTATCTGGAAAAGAGAAGGCTGAGGGGCAACATAATAGAGGTCTTTAAAATTATGAAGGGGTTTGATAGGGTAACGTAGAGAAGATGTTTCCACTTATGGGGAAGTCCAAAACTAGGGATGATAAATATAAGACAGTCGCAAGGTAGTAATCTCTGGATTACTCCCGGTGCCACGTGCTAGTGAGTACTGGAATAGGAGAATAGAACAGATGAATGCGTGGCTGGAGAGATGGTGCAGGAGGGAGGGCTTTAGATTCCTGAGGCATTGGGACCATTTCTGGGGAAGGTGGGATCCTGTACAAGCCGGACGTGTTACACCTCAACAGAGCCGGGACCAATATCCTCATGGGGAGGTTTGTTAGTGCTGTTGGGAAGGGTTTAAACTAGCTTGGCAGGGGGATGGATTTAAACTAGCTTGGCAGGGGGATGGGCACCAGCATATAGGAGTAAAAAAGAGGAATAAGGTGCATGAAAGAGTGAATGTGTTGGATAGTACTAGAGAAGAAAGTAGTACTAGAGGCGGAAGTAGTACCATATTAGATAGGATCAGACTAAGAAAGACCACAAAAAATTCAAAAATGGGTTTAGAATGCATGTATGTAAATGCACAAAGTGTGGTGAATAAGGTTGGTGAGCTACAAGCACAATTAGCCGTGTGGCAATATGATTTGGCAATAACGGGAACATGGCTTAAAACAGTGAGGACTAGATATTAATATTCAAGGGTACAAGGTGTTCAGGAAAGATAGGGAAGGAAAAAAGGGAGGTAGGGTGGCAGTGCTGATTAAGGAAGACATTGTAGTGTTGGTAGGGGAGGATGTTCTTGAGGGGACAAGGACAGAATCTATTTGGTTAGAGTTGAGGAGCAAAAAGGGTATGATCACGCTATTGGGGGTATTCTATAGGCCTCCAAATAGTGAGAGGGAGGCAGAGGAGCAAATCTGCAGGGAAATCACAGAGATATGCAAGAGCTATAGAGTGGTGATATTGGGGGACTTTAATTACCCAAATATCGATTGAGATAATGCTAGGGTAAAGGGAAAGGACGGGGAGGAATTTCTGAAATGTGTTCAGGAGAATTTCCTTGATTAGTATGTTCTTGGCCCAACTAGGAAGGAGACATTGCTGGATCTGGTGCTGGGGAATGAGGCGAGCCATGTCAACCAATTGCCTGTGGGAGAACACTTGGGTACAAGTGATCATCGTATCATAAGATTTCGATTAGCAATGGGGCGGAGCAAGGAACAATCTAGAGTTGGACTTCTAAACTGGAATAGGGCTAACTTCAATGGGATGCGAAAGGATCCAGCCAGGGTAAAATGTAACCAAAGACTGACAGGGAAATCTGTAATGGAACAGTGGGTGATCTTTAAGGAGGAGATGTTTCAAGTACAGGCTAGGTACATTCCAACAAGAGGGAAGGGTAAGGGAACCAAAGCAAGGGCTCCTTGGATGATGAGGGAGATAGAGAAGATGATGAAACAAAAAATGAGGGTGTATGATGCATGTCAGGTGAATTCTTCAAGGGAGAACCAGACAAAATGTAATAAGTTGAGAGGGGAAGTGAAGATGAAAATAAGATTGGCAAAGAGAGAGTATGAGACTAGAATGGTGGTTAATATAAAAGGGAATCCAAAAATCTTTTACCGGCATGTAAACAGTAAGTGGGTAGTAAGAGGCGGGGCGGGGCCTATTAGGGCCAAAGGTGGTGATATATGCTTAGAGGCACAGGGCAAGGCTAGAATACTCAATGAGTACTTTGTATCGGTGTTTACTAAGGAGGTGGATGCTGACAAAATATCAGTAGCAGTGGAATAGGTAGAAGCAATGGAAGGGGTGAAAATTGATAGACAGGATGTACTGGAAAGGCTGGGTATGCTTAGAGTGGACAAGTCACCTGGTCCAGATGCCTTGCATCCCAGGTTGCTAAGGGAATTGGAGGAGCAGAAAATGGAAGGGCTTGCCATGATTTTCCAATCTTCCCTAGATGCGGGGGAAGTGCCTGAGGATTGGAAAATGGCAAATGTGACACCATTGTTCAAGAAAGGGTGTAAGGACAATCCTAGTTTAACATCAGTGGTGGGTAAAGTTTTAAAAACAATAATCAAGGAAAAAGTTAACGGGCACTTGGAGAGGTTTAAGCTAATTAAGGAGAGCTAACACGGATTTGTAAAAGGCAGATCATGTTTGACTAATCTAATTGAATTTTTTGATAATATAACAGGGAGGATCGATGAAGGGAATGCAATGGATGTTGTCTACATGGATTTTAGGAAGGCGTTTGACAAAATACCACATAGAAGGCTGGTTAACAAAATTGAGGCTCATGAAATAGGTGGGTCAGTGGCAGCTTGGATAAAAAATTAGCTTAAGGACAGAAAACAGCGAGTTGTGGTAAATGGCTGTTTTTCAGACTGGAGGATGTTAGACAGTGGTGTTCCCCAAGGGTCAGTGCTGGGGCCACCGCTTTATTTGATATATATAAATGACTTGGATATTGGAATAAAAAGAATGTCTAAATTTGCCAATGACGCCAAACTTGGTGGGGTGGCTAACAGTGAGGATGATACCAATCAACTACAACAGGACATAGAAAGGCTCGGAGAATGGGTAGACAAGTGGCAGATGGAATTTAATACAGAGAAGTGTGAGGTGATGCATTTTGGCAGAAGGAACAGGGAGAGGCAATATACACTTAATGGCACGGTTTTAAAGAGTGTGCAGGGACAGAGGGGCCTGGGAGTTAATGTGCATAGGTCCCTGAAGGTGGCAGGACATATTGAGAGAGCGGTTAGTAAAGCATATGGGATCTTGGGTTTCATAAATAGCGGTATTGAGCACAAAAGTAGAGAAGTTATGCTGAATATTTATAAAGCGCTGGTTAGGCCACAACTGGAGTATTGCGTCCAGTTTTGGTCACCACACTTTAGGAAGGATGTGAAGGCCCTTGAGAGGGTGCAGAGGAGATTTATCAAAATGGTTCCGGGGATGGGGGATCTTAGCTACAAGGACAGGTTGGAGAAGCTGGATTTGTTTTCATTAGAGCAAAGATTTGATAGAGGTGTACAAGATTATGACGAGTTTGGATAGTCTAGATGGAGAAAGGCTGTTCCCACTAGTTGATGGCACAAAGACTAGGGGACACAGATTTAAGGTTTTGGGCAAGAGATACAGGGAGAATGTGAGGAAAAACTTTTTAACGCAGTGACTGGTAAGGACCTGGAACTCTCTGCCGATGGAAGTGGTGGAAACGAACACACTCAATGTTTCAAGGGGAGACTGGATAGGCACTTGAGAGAAATAAACTTGCAGGGCTACGGGGATTGAGCGGGGGAATGGAACTGACTCAATTGCTCTACAGGGAGCCGGCACAGACTCGATGGACCGAATGGCCTCCTTCTGTGCTGTTATGACTCTATGGGGGAGAAATTCGGTATCTCCCCGTTTGGGGCGCAATTATTGGTTGGACGCAAAGTTTAGCGCCTGGTGCTAATTATCGCTTCCAACTGCAAACTTGGCTTCTATTGCCCCAGTAGGTGATTGGAGCGCTAAATCAGGTGCTACACACCTCTCTTAAGGTGCTAACGCCAAGGAGCGAGGTGCTACCTCAGAGCGCTGGCGAAGCTCATGTGATGTCAATTAGCAATGGAACACAGACACACTGGCGCCAGCCAGGTCTTAAAGGGGAAGGTCGATTTTGCTCTCCATCCACACACTGCTCATTGCAGCCTTGAATCTTGGCCTGGAGAGACCTGTACATCAATTCTGCTGGAAAGAACAATGGAGAGGCCCAGGGAAAGAGCTCAGAGTGCAGCCCCCATAGTCTCTTCTAAATCGATGCAAGGAAGGTCAAATCAAAATGAACCTGCAAAGTGCTGCTCAGTTACAAATCTCCTTCACACAGCGTTGAATCTCTCCAGAAGTCTCTCTCTCTCTCAGAATGCGTGGTGCAAAAATGTCACTGACAAAAAAAGGCAGGAAGCGGCCGCCTTTAAATAGCGCTTCCCCAGTCCCTTCCCGGCTGCAAAATGCTCCCCTCTACCTGTCGTTGTTAGCAGCAGGCGGAAAGGCAGGGGGCGCCACTCAATATCCGGTCCGGGGCGCTACCGGGGTGTTGCACGCTCGACTGACATCACGATCTGCCGGCGCAGGAGATCGTGGTGGTAGTGTTTAGCGCCACTGCAAAATGTCTGGTCAATTTTGCGAGCGGCGCAAACATCGCCGCGCCCGGGCACTAGTTGCTTTGCGCCCCGTTAGCGGCCTCAGGGCACTAACGGGAGGTGCAAAGCAACTGAATTTTTCCCCCATGACTCTGGCAAATAAATCCACGAAGGAATTCAGGATAAACTACTTTTCCCAGAGTGGTGAGAATGTGGAACTTGCTATCACATGGAGTTGTTGAGGCGAATACAATAAATGCCTTTCAGTGGAAGCTAGGTAAGTACATGATGGAGAAAGGTATAGAAGGATATGCTAATAGGGTTAGAGGAAGTAGGATGGGAGTAATGCATGTGTGGAACATAAACACCGACATGGATACATTGGGCTGATTGGTCTGTTTGTATGCTATTAATTCTATGTAATTGTATAAAGTACCATTAAGATGGTAAAAGTAGCAGGCCCCATGCTCTGGAATTACCTCCTTAAACCCCTTCCTTTAAGGCCCTCCTTAGAACTCATGCCTTTGACCAAGCTTTTGGTTACCCCTGCTAATATTTCCTCCTTTGTCTCAGCGTACCTTTTTCTCTGATTACACCTCTAAGTGCCTTGGGACATTCTTCCACATTAAATATGTTATATAAATACAAGTTGTTGAAGAAAGAACTTAAAGAAACAAAGAAAGACTTGCATTTATATAGCACCTTTCATGACCTCAGGATATCCCAAAGTGCTTCACAGCCAATTTTTGAAGTGCAGTAGTTGTTGTAGAGAAACACAGCAGCCATCCCAGGCCAGAGGATTGGGAATTTTTTAAAACCAGCAAAGGACGACTAAAAAAATGATAAAGAGAGAGAAGACAGCTTATGAGAGGAAGCTAGCAAGAAATATAAAAACTGACAGTAAGAGCTTCTACAGGTATATAAAAAGAGAGTAGCTAAAGTAATCATTGGTCTCCTAGAGGATGAGTCTGGGCAATTAATAATGGGAAACAGGGAAATGGCGGAGACTTTGAACAAATATTTTGTATCGGTCTTCACAGTAGAAGACACTGAAAACATCCCAATAATGGATAATCAAGGGGCTACTGAGGTGAGGGGGGGACTTAAAACAATCAGTATCACTAGAGAGACCTGATGGCCTGCATCCTAGAGTCTTAAATGAGATGGCTGCAGAGATAGTGGATGCATTGGTTGTAATCTACCAAAATTCCCTGGATTCTGGAGAGGTCCCAGTGGACTGGAAAATCACAAATGTAATGCCCCTATTTAAGAAAGGAGGGAGACAGAAAGCAGGCAACTATCGAACAGTTAGCCTAACATCTATCATTGGGAAAATGCTGGAGTTCATCATTAAGGAAGTGATAGCAGGACATTTAGAAAATCATAATATAGTCAAGCCGAGTCAGCATGGTTTTATGAAAGGGAAATCATGTTTGACAAATTTACTGGAGTTCTTTGAGGATGTAATGAGTAGGGTGGATAAAGGGGAACCAATAGATGTCATGTATTTGGATTTCCAGAAGGCATTCGATAAGGTGCCACATAAAAAGTTACTACATAAGATAAGAGCTCATGGGGTTGGGGGTAATATATTAGCATGGATAGAGGATAGGCTAACTAACAGAAAGCAGAGGGCTGTATTTTGCCAATGGGGAGCTTTTGGAGGTGGGACTCCCACTTGTAGGGATTCAGTCCCGCCTCCATCAACTTCTGGCCAATGCACGCTATTTTCCCTTGATTCACCTTGTTAAGACCGCCCAGCGGGCTTAGCAGGCCAATTAATGGAAAGCCAGTCACAGAGAACGTCAGCGTATGACGTTTCATCTGTCAAAAATGCTCTGTGAAGCTGTCAAACACTGACATTCTCTGTAGTTTAATGAGTTCTTGAATTCTTTTGCAGAAATTAGATGGTTGTTGCATTGGAGAATGCAACAGCCATCTGTCATCTCTGTCGCGGAGGTGCGAGACGCGCCGCATACCCAATTCTTGAAGCCTGCCGGAAGAAACAAAGGTAAGTAAACTTTTTCTAACACTTTCCACTTACCTCACACTGACCTCTCCACACTTGCACCCATTACTTACTTTCACAGCGCACTTTTGCACCCCTCCGACCCCCTCCTCACCTCGGTGACCCTGGCGGGGATCTCAACCTTCGGGAAGCCTGCACTTGTGTGGGCAAAATGGGGATAATCCTCTTATCTGCCTGTTAACTACCTGTTAACAGGCAGTTAAGTGGCTGTAATCCCCTTCCCGCCTCCAAGGAGACGGGACCCGGCACGGGTCGGATACCCGCCTCCTGGCAAGATGGCACGGAGGCGGGTTGGGGGCAGGTTGGGCACCCGCCCCCAAATTCTGCCATTTTCCCGCCTCCATACCCGCTTCTCCAGGGCTGGCAAGATCGCACCCAGAGAGTCGGGATAAATGGGTCATTTTCACTTTGGCAAACTGTAACTAGTGGGGTGCCGCAGGGATCAGTGCTCGGGCATCAACTATTTACATTAATGACTTGAATGAAGGGACTGAGTGTAATGTAGCCAAATTTGCTGATGATACAAAGATAGGTGGGAAAGCAAATTGTGTGGAGGACGCAAAGAATCTCCAAAGGAATATAGATAGGCTAAGTGAGTGGGCAAAAATCTGGCAGATGGAGTTTAATGTGGGAAAATGCGAGGTTATCCACTTTGGTAGGAAAAATAAAAAAGCAAATTATTATTTAAATGGGGAGAGATTACAAAATGCTGAGGTACAGAGGGATCTGGGGGTCCTTGTACATGAATCACAAAAAGTTAGCATGCAGGTACAGCAAGTAATTAGGAAGGCAAATGGAATGTTGGCCTTTATTGCAAAAGGAATGGAGTATAAAAGTAGGGAAGTCCTGTTACAACTGTACAGGACGTTGGTGAGACCACACCTGGAGTATGCGTACAGTTTTGGTCTCCTTACTTAAGGAAGGATATACTTGCATTGGAGGCAGTTCAGAGAAGGTTCACGAAGTTGATTCTGGAGATGAAGGGGTTGTCTTATGAAGAAAGGTTGAGCAGGTTGGGCCTATATATTGGAGTTTAGAAGAATGAGAGGGGATCTTATTGAAACATATAAGATTCTGAATGAGCTTGACAGGGTAGATGCAGAGAGGATGTTTCCCCTCGTGGGGGAATCTAGAACTAAGAGGCATAATTTCAGAATAAGGGGAAACCCTGTTAAATCGGAAATGAAGAGGAATTTCTTCTCTCAGAGGGTCGTGAATCTTTGGAATTCTCTATCCCAGAGATCTGTGGAGGCCAGGTCATTGAATATATTTAAGGTGGCGAGAGACAGATTTTTGAACGATAAGGGAGTCGAGGGTTATGGGGAGCGGGCGGGGAAGTGGAGTTGAGGCCAAGATCAGATCAGCCATGATCTTATTGAATGGCGGAGTAGGCTAGAGGGGCTGAATGGCCTACTCCTGCTCCTATGTCTTATGTCCTTATGTTCTATGTTCTTACACAGCAAGGTCTCACAAATTGTAATGAGATCAATGGCCAATTAAACTATCTGCTCCAAGTCACACTTGGACATTTAATGCTGTTGCTTCAGAATCACGGGGTCAAAATCCTGGGATTCCCTATACTGTATAAACCATTGTGAGAGCGCCATCACCACAAGGACTGCAGCAGTTCAAGGAAAAGGCCTACCATCACTGTCTAGGGATGGGCAATGAACGCAGTCTTGCCAGTGCCACCCACATCCCATGTACAAATATAAAAAAGGTCTTCAGAATGACACGCACTGTTTGAATTTCTAAGTGAAAGACAGACATCCATGCTTAAGGTAGATTCATTTTTTTAATTGTTAACAGAAAGAAAATAAGCCAGACATATAGTGATCACCCTTAATGTAAACAGATGTCTTTTCCTGATCTCAACTATGAAACAGAAAGCATTCTATATAACGTCATAATGTTTTAGTAGAACTGTATAAATCACCAGAAGCTTAGTTATTTCCTTTACTCACTTCAGTGAAAAATCTTGTAACAGAACTTCTGTTCCCCTGAATTGCAAACCTAGGATGAGTACATCCTGTTAACATTAAATCCTTGGTATTGCAATCTTCCTAACTGCCTTTCTTCTAACATCTAAACTACTTAACAAATCAAAATGAGTATTAAAAAGACATTTCATAATGTGTCGCTGATCCATTGTATATGAAAAGTGCACATCCACACTTAGTAACATTTTTAAATCTTTGATTATCAGGACCAAAAGAAACCAAATACAAAGATCACGCCCACAGTAAGTAAAGCAAGCCTTGCCACCGCTGTGGATCTGAAAACTTGTAGCTACAAGTGCTCTTATAAATTCTGTAAATTTGAGTTCTCTGATCCCAGTCCAGAAAAGTGATAAATATTCCATTGTTCAATAGGGAATGAGCAATTTCCAGTCTCCTATCAACCAAGTCCCTCTAATCTACAAACTTTCAGTCTCTCTTGCCGTATAAAAATTAAAAAATCCTGAAGCAAAAGCAGTGCAAAGAAAAAGTACTATCAATATAAAGTACTTCTAGCTAGCTAATGTTAGAAATTCCAAACTTGGAGGAAATAATCACAATTTAAATCTTTTCTATACCATGTGATTATATCTAAGGTTATGGGTTTAAGTCCCACTCTGAGTGCAGCACATTATCTAGGCTGAGAATTCAGTGCAGTGCACATCACTACTTTCTCAAGGAAATTTGCGATGGGTAATAAATGCAGCCTTGCCACCATCGCCCTCATCCTGAATGTGACTCAAGATGTGGTTCTTGTACCCTTCAGTGCAGCGTCAACCTGAAAATAAATACATCCACTGTCAGTCATCATTTATAACATAATCTGGACATCAGGGGTGTTAACTATTGGTGTTGCAGGGAGCCTCGCCAACTGGCAGAGCAAATTGAAAATTTGTGCATGTGATACCTACAATTTTTCATCATTTGTGCTGACAGTGGACGAAGCTCCCTGCCAGTGTACAAATCTCACAATTTATAGATGAATTAGTAATGTTTCCTTATTGAATGAGCTAAACTGTGTATGTCTTCAGTGTGTATTCACTCTGTAAAATGGGTAAAAATCTAATCATAATTGCCTGTTTATATAAAAAATGTAGGAAACAGAAATATTTAAAAAATCTTACTGCTCTCCAAATAACCATTATTATCCACAAGTTAAAAAGATCGACAGTTAACATGAGTATAAGTTTTCCTATTATTTGTTTATATGTTTTACATAACACACTTATTCCTCACCGTAAAACATTGCCCATGCTTCATAAATTTCAAGAGGATGAGCAGATGATCTGCTCCTGTGACATTGAGAATTCCACTTTCTAACCTGCTTCAGGTGGCACCTCATTAATGCAGGAAACCTGAGGTCCCATGAAGGAGAAGCTACAAGATTTTGCCTCTCCCTCAATCGGCAAATTGCCTTCCAAATCTGGCTCCACATCGAGCAGGTGACACAATTGCTGTGCCAATAATGAAAATCGGTCCCATGATCTCTGGACAATATCTCTGTCCAACAGCCCAACTGAGATTCCATATAGTGGAGCTTTGCAAAATTACTCGCTAGTTTTAGCGTTCCCAGTGTCCCTATGAATTTCAGAATGTAGGAATTTTTTAAATTCATTCTTGGGATGTGAGCATCGCTGACAAAGCCGACATTTATTACCCACCTCTAGTCACTCTTGAGAAGGTGTACTATAGATGCAGAAAGTGGTTTATGTTTAACTACCAAGGGCTAGAAATTGCGTAGCGCCCTGTTTGGGGCAATAACTTTTGCGGGAGCGCAATAGTATCGCCGGGCGCTACAAAATTGAATCCGACACAAACCTCCGGTTTAGCGCTCCAGGAGGGAAGTGGAACACTAAATCAAGCGCTACCACGTTCCTTGGAGCGCTAAATGGAGCAAGAGGGGCAGTAGCGGCAGAGCGCTGCACAATGTCCTGTGCAGCACTGCCGTATTCACAGGCTCCTTCCCTCCCTTAAAGGGAAGGGCCAATGCTGAGGTCATTTCAAGGTAAGGCTGGGAATGGTCGGCGACGGCACCTGCGATCCGCGAAGAGCAGCCCCAAGGACTCAGAGTGCAGGGCTGATCAATCGTGGGATGAAAAAAATTAAAAAACAGCACACTGGGGTGATAACAACATTTTGGCCTACCTGACCACCACTGCCTTTAATTAGTGCTCCCCAAGCGGCCATCCACGGTGACAATGCCTCCTGCAGCTGCCATTATTGATGCACGGCAATGCTGCAGGGAGCGGAAACGAATTTAAGATCCGGGGCGATAACGGGGCGCTGCGCAGCGGATGATGCCAATGCTAACCCGCCATGCAAGTTCGTGGGCATCGGTAATTTCGCCGCGCCCGGTCGGTAAGCCATTAGCGCCCCGTTATCTGGAGGCGCTAATGGGAGGCGCAAAGGAGGCCAATTTCTAGCCCCATGTAACAATAACTCAATATATTTTTTTCACTTTGTCAAATATGACCCCAGGGGTGTATGCATATTGTGAGTCCCAACCAGCAGGAAAGCTTAACATTTAACATCTATATTGTCAGAAATCTCCATACTAGAAGGATATGTTGATAGGGTTCGATGTAGTAGGGTGGGAGGAGGCTCATGTGGAGCATAAAAACCTGCATGGACCAGTTGGGCCGAATGGCCTGTTCCTGTGCTGTACATTATATGTAATTCTGTGAAATCTTGCTCACAGTGACAGCAAAAAATCCTCCAAACTTAAACAAAAATTCCACTGCCTTAGCACTATTTTTGAGACTGTACATTGGGTTATGATGTTTCAGCAATCAACCATTGCATTCAAAAACCTGCCTACTACTATAATAAAAGTGATTCCTTGCCACACAGTCACAGAGAACTGTTCACAGAATCACAATTACTATCGCTACTCTTCTGTGTTATTAAAAAGAAAACAATGGTACGTCTACATTGTGTGTTAAAAAGTTATATTCTCTTTGAAAAATGTAACATCACTGACAAAAAGTCTGAAAAATGTTGTTAACCTAAACTTAAAAAGCACTCATCAAAATATGATTTATTTTATATAAAAATGGTAAACTTCCTTATCTGCTGGAAGGCCTGTGAGATCAGGCTTCCACTCTGCACTGGCAATCTGTGATATCACCATGAGTAGCAACCCAGAGCAGCTCAAGGGGAAGCAACAGGAGGCCACAACTTCAGACCAACCTGCCAGCTGATTCATAGGAACATAGGAACAGGAGTAGGCCATTTAGCCCCTTGAGCCTGTTCTACCATTCAATGAGATCATTGCTGATCTGTGATCTAACTCCACCTACCCACCTTTGCCCCATATCCCTTAATACCTTTGGTTAACAGAAATCCATCGCGCTCAGATTTAAAATTAACAATTGATCTACCATCAACTGCCATTTGTGGTAGAGAGTTCCAAACTTCTACCACCATTTGTGTGTAGAAGTGTTTCCTAATTACACTCCTGAAATGTCCAGCTCTAATTTTAGACTATGCCCCCTAGTCCTAGACTCCTCACCGGCGGAAATAGCTATCTCTATCTCTATCTACCCTGTCTGTTCTCCTTAATATCGTGAAAACTTTGATCAAATCATCCCTTAACGTTCTAAATTCCAGTGGCATAGGAGAGTGAGGGATCTGGGACATCCGGCAAGGGTGTTCCCATTGTCCGTGGCCACTCAGTGGCGGAGCAGATGGCACAAGTGAGGTAGACCTGGAATCCAGGTTCTGAATTGTGGCCTGGCAGGCAGTTACTTCCACTTTCTGGGGAGGGGGCAAAAGTCTTCTGCTGCAGTATGCAGCCTTTGGGGCAGGTGGGTTCCTGTTGGCAATATTTAAATCAATAGATCTCTCCTTGGCAGGGTCAGCGGGACAGGTTCTGGGTGGGAACATCCTATCACTTACACCAGGCTGCATATCCTGTTGTGGATTTTGGGGATGTTTCGTTATAGGGCCTGACGTAATAAAACTCACTACGCACTTGGTTTGAGCATAAAGCAAGGCTTTAATCAACTTGTTTCAGAACATGGAGGTCGAGTTGTACTTCACTAGTTCCTTGTCTTACAAAATGTCCATGGAAAACTTGGCCGACGACCGAGTATTTATACTCCTTGGACGGTGCCACCAGTTGGCCGTCCAGCGTTATTTCACAAGTAGTTTCTTGATGAATGATGAGATTTATAACAGGGCCATCAGAGCCCTTCCTGATCCTATCTTTGCCTGAAATCCACATATGCACATCCAACAGGGGATGTTGATTAGTGATCGATTTTTCTCTTCCCTCACCTGTAAATAACAAGGACAATTGTGGTACCTCACTCACACCTTGGCTGAGATTTGCCTTCAGCACAAACTAAGACTCAAACCTGGAACCTAATGATTTGCATTGCACAGTGCTTCAGTACTCAGTGAACTTATACACTGCGACATAGGGTGGGCCCATTCTAAGGGCTCGGTTTTGTCATGGGGCGGGCTGGGGTCATGTCATCCGCTTTTCGTGTTATCCACCCGATTCCAAATCGATGTGGGAGAATGATGCGATTTTCATCTAATTGGGCAACTGAGTTCCAGCATAAGAACCCATGGCCCAATTAGTTTTTTCAGTCTGAAACTCGCCTCCGATAACGTCATCATTGCTGCTGCATTTAAGGTCTGCAAGAAGCCTTGCTTCTTCTGCAGACTGCCAACCTTTTGGCCTTTGCTGTGAGAGGGACCTGGAGGCAAAATGAGCAGCGGGAGACCTAAGTCTGCTCCCAGATTTGATGACGTTTCCCTGCAAGCTTTGGTGGAGGGAGCAAGAGCTAATAAGGAGGTGCTCTTCCCTTCTTCAGGGAGGAAGAAGCCTCCCCAGCAGACGAAGGCTGTGTGGATCCAGGTGGCCCAGGAGGTCAACTCGTTGTCACTGATCCGCAGAACCTGGCTTCAGTGCAGGAAGAGGTTTCATGACCTTCAGCGCACTGGAAAAGTAAGTATGACTTTCCCATCACCCTCAATCTGATCCCCACTGCCTCTCCTCACTAGCACTCAGCTTTAGCAACCTCTTCCTCCACATCCCCGAGACCGGAGAAGCAGCGGACCTGCGCGGGAGCAGCCCGAGGCGGCGGAGTATAAGAGGGAGCAACCAGAGGCACCGAGGCCCACAGCCCCGAGACCGGAGAAGCAGCGGACCTGCGCGGGAGCAGCCCGAGGCGGCGGAGTATAAGAGGGAGCAACCAGAGGCACCGAGGCCCACAGCCCCGAGACCGGAGAAGCAGCGGACCTGCGCGGGAGCAGCCCGAGGCGGCGGAGTATAAGAGGGAGCAACCAGAGGCACCGAGGCCCACAGCCCCGAGACGGGAGAAGCAGCGGACCTGCGCGGGAGCAGCCCGAGGCGGCGGAGTATAAGAGGGAGCAACCAGAGGCACCGAGGCCCACAGCCCCAAGACCGGAGAAGCAGCGGACCTGCGCGGGAGCAGCCCGAAGCGGTGGAGTATAAGAGGGAGCAACCAGAGGCACCGAGGCCCACAGCCCCGAGACCGGAGAAGCAACGGACCTGCGCGGGAGCAGCCCGAGGCGGCGGAGTATAAGAGGGAGCAACCAGAGGCACCGAGGCCCACAGCCCCGAGACCGGAGAAGCAGCGGACCTGCGCGGGAGCAGCCCGAGGCGGCGGAGTATAAGAGGGAGCAACCAGAGGCACCGAGGCCCACAGCCCCGAGACCGGAGAAGCAGCGGACCTGCGCGGGAGCAGCCCGAGGCGGCGGAGTATAAGAGGGAGCAACCAGAGGCATACCAATCCAGGTTCCGGGAGAGAGGTAAAAAGTAATCCAAGTGTGACGTCAGCAGGAAGCAGGTAAGTGATTGGTTGGTGAGTATTTCTCTCTTTTCAATACAAGCTTGAATTCTGTGGTGTTAAATTTCTAGGGTCTCTGTGTTGTAGTGGGGACAGTTGGTAAATAAAGCGCCCCAGAGTATACCTGTAACTGGGGTGTTGAATAAATTTTAAAATTAATTAAAGGAGTAAGTCATGGCAGGAGAGCTCAGACCCGTGTTCTGCTCCTCTTGCTCCATGTGGGAAGTCAGGGACGCTGCCAGTGTCCCTGACGACCATGTGTGCGGGAAATGCATCCAGCTGCAGCTACTTGTAGACCGCATTGCGGCGCTCGAGCTGCGGGTGGATGAGTTTTGGAGCATGCGCGATGCTGAGAGGGTCATGGATAGCACATTTAGCGAGTTGTTCACACCGCAGAGTAGGGCTGCACAGGCAGAAAGAAATTGGGTGACCATCAGGCGGAGCAACAGAGGCAGGCAGGAAGTGCAGGGAACCCCTGCGGACATCCCCCTTTCAAACAGGTATACCAAGTTGGATACTGTTGAGGGGGATGACTCACCAGGGGAAGGCAGCAGCAGCCAGCTTCCTGGCACCAGGGATGCTTCTGCTGCTCAGAAAGGGAGGAAAAAGAGTGGGAGAGCAATAGTGGTAGGGGATTCTATCGTAAGGGGAACAGATAGGCGTTTCTGTGGCCGCAAACGTGACTCCAGGATGGTTTGTTGCCTCCCTGGGGCCAGGGTCATGGATGTCACTGAGCGGCTACAGGGCATTCTTAAGGGGGAGGGTGAGCAGGCAGAGGTCGTGGTCCACATTGGGACCAACGACATAAGTAGGAAGGGGGATGAGGTCCTGCATCAAGAATTTAGGGAGCTAGGTAACAGATTAAAGAGCAGGACCTCAAAGGTTGTAATCTCTGGATTACTCCCAGTGCCACGTGCTAGTGAGTATCGGAATAGGAGGATAGAGCAGATGAATGCGTGGCTAAAGAGTTGGTGTAGGGGGGAGGGTTTTACTTTCCTGGATCACTGGGCCTGCTTCTGGGAAAGGTGGGACTTGTACAAGTCGGACGGGTTGCACCTGAACCAGAGCGGGACAAATATCCTTGCGGGGAGGTTTGCTAGCACTGTTGGGGGGGGTTTAAACTAACTTGGCAGGGGGATGGGATACAGAGGGGAGCTGAAATAGGGGGTGATGTGCTGCCAATTATAGAGAAAAAAACAAGTCAGCTTGGTAGACAGGGCAAATATATAAGGGCAAGGTTGGATGGCACCTATTTTAATGCAAGGAGTCTTGCAAATAAGGTGGATGAACTGAAGGTGTTGATAAACACATGGGAGTATGATATTGTTGCTATCACGGAGACATGGTTGAGGGAGGGGCAAGACTGGCAGCTCAATATTCCAGGGTACAGAATCTTCAGGCGAGACAGAGGGGGAGGTATAAGAGGAGGGGGTGTCGCAATATTAATTAAGGAGTCAATTACTGCAGTAAGGAGGGATGATATATTAGCAGGTTCCTCTAATGAGGCCATATGGGTGGAGCTTAAAAACAAAAAGGGGGCAAGCACTTTGCTGGGAGTGTACTATAGGCCTCCAAACAGTCAGGGGGAGATAGAGGAACAGATATGTAGGCAAATCTCAGAGAAATGTGCAAATAATAGGGTAATAATAATGGGGGATTTCAACTTCCCCAATATTAACTGGGATAGTCAGAGTGTGAAAGGCTCAGAGGGTGTAGAATTCTTAAAGTGCATCCAGGAGAGCTTTTTGAGCCAGCATGTAGAAAGTCCTACAAGAGAGGGGGCGGTACTGGACCTAATTCTAGGGAATGTGGCCGGCCAAGTGGAAAAAGTGCTAGTAGGTGAGCACTTTGGTGACAGTGACCATAATATGGTGAGATTTAAGGTGGTCATGGAAAAGGACAGGGATGGGCCGGAAATAAAGGTTCTAAATTGGGGGAAGGCCGATTTTAATAGGATAAGGCAGGATCTGGCCAAAATGGACTGGGATCAGCTACTTGTAGGAAATTCCGCATCGGAGCAATGGGAGGCTTTCAGAAGGGAGATTGAGATCATACAATGGCAACATGTTCCCGTAAAGGTCAAGGGTGGTTCCAAAAACCACAGGGAACCTTGGATGTCAGGGGATATACGAGAATGGATTAGGAAAAAAAGGAGGGCTTTTGGCAGATACAAAAGGCTAAAGACGGAGGAAGCCCTAGAGGAGTATAAAAAGTGCAGGGGGATACTTAAACAAGAAATTAGGAGATCAAGGAGGGACCATGAAATAACACTGGCGAGCAAAATAAAGGAAAATCCTAAGATGTTTTATAAGTATATTAAGGGTAAGAGGATAACTAGGGAAAAAATAGGGCCCATTAGGGACAAAAGTGGCAATCTGTGTGTGGAGCCGGAAGATGTAGGAGGGGTTCTAAATGAATTTTTTGCATCTGTTTTCACTATGGAGAAGGACGATGTAGACATAGAAATAGGGCGGGGGGACTGTGATATGCTCGAACATATTAACATCGAGAGGGAGGAGGTATTGGCGGTTTTAGCTGACCTAAAAATGGATAAATCCCCAGGCCCGGACGAAATGTATCCCAGGCTGCTGTGTGAGGCAAAGGAAGAGATTGCGGGGGCTCTAACACATATATTCAGGACCTCTCTGGCCACAGGGGATGTGCCAGAGGACTGGAGAACCGCTAATGTAGTACCATTATTCAAGAAGGGAAGTAGGGAAAAACCGGGGAACTACAGGCCAGTGAGCCTAACATCAGTGGTAGGAAAATTTTTGGAAAAAATTCTGAGGGACAAAATTTGTCTCCACTTGGAGAGGCAAGGATTAATCAGGGATAGTCAACATGGCTTTGTCAAGGGAAGATCATGTCTGACTAATTTGATTGAATTTTTTGAGGGGGTGACTAGGTGTGTGGATGAGGGTAACGCAGTGGATGTGGTATACATGGATTTCAGTAAGGCCTTCGATAAAGTCCTGCACAGGAGACTGGTCAAGAAGGTAAGAGCCCATGGAATCCAGGGTGCCTTGGCACATTGGATACAAAACTGGCTTAGTGGCAGAAGGCAGAGGGTGATGGTCGAAGGTTGTTTTTGTGACTGGAAGCCTGTGGCCAGTGGGGTACCACAGGGATCGGTGCTGGGTCCCTTGCTGTTTGTGGTCTACATTAATGACTTGGATATGAATGTAAAAGGTATGATCAGTAAGTTCGTGGATGATACAAAAATTGGTAGGGTGGTAAATAGTGAGGAGGGTAGCCTCAGTCTGCAGGATGATATAGATGGGTTGGTCAGATGGGCGGAACAGTGGCAAATGGAATTTAACCCGGAAAAGTGCGAGGTGATGCACTTTGGGGGGACTGACAAGGCAAGGGAATACACAATGAATGGTAAGACCCTAGGCAAGACGGAGGGTCAGAGGGATCTGGGTGTGCAAGTACACAGATCCCTGAAGGCGGCGGAACAGGTGGATAAGGTGGTAAAAAAGGCATATGGGATACTTGCCTTCATTAGCCGAGGCATAGAATATAAGAGCAAGGAGGTTATGATGGAGCTGTATAAAACACTGGTTAGGCCACAGCTGGAATACTGTGTGCAGTTCTGGTCGCCACACTACAGGAAGGATGTGAACGCTTTGGAGAGGGTGCAGAGGAGGTTCACCAGGATGTTACCAGGGCTGGAGCGCTTCAGCTATGAAGAGAGACTGGGCAGATTGGGTTTGTTTTCCTTGGAGCAGAGGAGGCTGAGGGGGGACATGATTGAGGTGTTCAAAATTATGAGGGGCATAGATAGGATGGATACTGAGGAGCTTTTTCCCTTAGTAGAAGGGTCAATAACTAGGGGGCATAGATTCAAGGTAAAGGGCGGGAGGTTTAGAGGGGATTTGAGAAAGAACTTTTTCACCCAGAGGGTGGTTGGAGTCTGGAACTCACTGCCTGAAAGGGTTGTGGAGGCAGGAACCCTCACAACATTTAAGAAGCATTTGGATGAGCACTTGAAATGCCATAGCATACAAGGCTATGGACCAAATGCTGGAATATGGGATTAGATTAGACAGGGCTTGATGGCCGGCGCGGACACGATGGGCCGAAGGGCCTCTATCCGTGCTGTATAACTCTATGACTCTATCCCATTTGACACTGACATCCCTGCACCCTTACCCATTCCCTCTCTCTCTATGGTCACAATCACCTAACTCTTCGACTCTGCAGCCCTCACACTCCCTATCACTGTGATGCTATGAAAACAACTTACAAAACACAGGGAGGGCCCTTGGTCTTGCCACCTCACTCCAACTTTGTCTCCTTCTAAGCATCTATGCTTTGGATTCTCTACACTCACTCCTTCATTCTCACTCAAACTCCACTTGTCTCCCTCATTGCAGGAAAAGAGAGCTCACAATAAGAGGGAAAGAGCGAGGACAGGAGGAGGGCCACCCTCAGTAGCCCACCTCACCCCTTGGGAGGAGACGGTCCTGGAGATCGTGGGACTCGAGGATGATGCACAAGTGGGGGGCGGACAGACGGGTGCATCAGAGAAAGCTGGTGACAGAATAGTTTTTCATCTCTCTCATTGACATTGCATGAGTCGCTGATAATGATTCTGAAGCTCTAACAGATGGACTTATGATCATCTGCAATATGCAATGTGCATGTAACCTTAGCCTCACATCTCTGACTCTTTCCTTTACTCCCCCACAGGACCATCGCAAGCATCCGTCCCCACTATCCAGGAGGAACAGCCTGAGCCTCCAGACTTCTCAGAGGAAGCTGCAACCTCTGAGGGCGCAGCGTCAGCAGAATTCAGCCAACCCAGCACCAGCGCAGACACTCACACCTTAATGGGACCATCGCGAGATAGACTAGTGATGTCACCTGATGTATCACAGCTCACAAGTGAGCATCAGCAGATTGTGGAGACAGGAACAGCAGTGGAGAGTCCTAGTCGGAGGGCACAGGACTCTCCCAGCTCGGCTCAGGTGCATGTCGACCCTCTGCCTCTGGGTCCATCCAGGAGAACAGCGGTGCTGGAACTCCAGGAACAGGAGCAGGAGTCTCTGGCAGGTTTTGTCTCCAGGGTCGCTGTGAGTGTGGAGCGAATGGAGGAGTCCATCGCGAACATGAGCAGAGCCTTTGTGGAGTCATTGGCGAATGCACACAGCACTACGGAAAGGATGGCAACCTCCGTGGAAAGGATGGCTACAGTAGACGAGAGGATGGCTACAGCCATGGAGGAGCTAAGTCGCTAGAGTGTAGAAAACATGGTGAGTTTCAGAATAGACTGACATCTCTGGAGGAGCGATGGTCAGCTATTGAACAGAGAAACCAGACCTTCATGGAAGTCCTTCTGAGTAGGACTGCCAGTGCAGATACAGGTCCTCATGGCCCGCTGATGTGCAGCAAGGTGCTCTGAAGCCACTTGCAAGTGCTGAGGTGGACCTGACCCATGAGAGGGATGTTGGTGGCAGAGAACAAGGAAGTGGGGGCTCCTCTCCAAGCGCTCACACTTCCATGCCACTGCCAAGTCCTCGGTCAGAGCCCCACCAGAGTCCCCACCCAACTGAGATCGGCGTCTCAACCCTTGCACAGCCGCAGGAGCAGCAGACTGTTGCCGAGCCCTCAAAAGTTCGCAACCCCAGAGGACGCCTGCCAAAGGTGTCAAAACACGAGCAGCAAGAAAGTGAGCAAGGGGCCTCCACATCTGCTGATGCCAAGCAGGAACCACCACGTAGGAGCATGCGTAAGAGAAAGATACTGCACAAATAGTCACAAGGGTAGTCACTTGGGTGAAATGTGATATTTAAAAATTCTGACGGCAACTGTTGCAGTTGTGGCGTGTGTCATTTCGCTAATGGGACTTCCACATTGAGGGCTTAGGATTACTTGTAATTGTCAGTATGGTGGTCAGAGTGCTAGGAATCTGCTGGTTCTTGGCCATTGTCGATGCTCTGGTAAGAAGCTGCGAGGCAAAAGTGCTTGATTGGCTAGGCTAAGCAAATCTGGCCAAGATGAGTGTGTTCCTTGCATCCCAGGCAGCAATATTCTCGCATACTGCTGCCGCTGGTTGATGGGCCTCTGCACGATGTTTGTTTTCGGTCTCCTCCTCCTGCTCCTTCTCATCTGAGGAGGATATGTGAGGGGCCACTTGGTCCTCAGGAATCTGCAAGCCACGATGCTGTGCCATGTCGTGAAGTGCGCAGCAAACCACGACGATTCTGGAGACCCTGGCTGCTGAGTACTGCAGGGCTCCACCTGATCTATCCAGGCATCTGAAGCGCATCTTCAGCAAGCCTATGGTTTGCTCGATTATGGACCTGGTGGAAATGTAACTGTAGTTGTAGCTCTCCTCAGCTTCATTGGATGGGCTCCTCAACGGCGTCATTAGCCACGTCTTCAGGGGATAGCCCTTGTCTCCAAGTAGCCATCCGTTAAGTTGGTCTGGCGGACTGAAGAGCGGAGGCACACTAGACTGGCGCAGTATGAAGGAGTCATGGCAACTGCCAGGGTACTTGGCACAAACATGCAAAATTTCCTTCTTGTGGTCACACACCAGCTGTACGTTGAGGAAGTGGAAGTCCTTGCGGTTGACAAAAATACCTGGAATGGGATGGGGTGCCTTAAGGGCCACATGTGTGCAGTCAACGACGACCTGCACCCTTGGAAAACCTGCCAGATTAGCTAATCCAACCGCACGCGCCGTGACACTAGCTGATCCTTGGAGAAATGGATGTGATTGTGCGCGATGGCAAAAAGGGCATCGGTTACCTGCGTGATGCAAGTGTGTGCGGCCGCCTGGGAGATGCCGCTGATGTCTGCTGCTGATCCCTGGAATGAGCCTGAGGCAAAAAAGTTCAGTGCGGTGGTGACTTTGACGGCCACTGGTAAGGGGTGTCCACCTGCTCCTCTGGGCTCCAGGTCTTGTTGCAGCATTGTGCAGATGTCACCCACTACCTCTCGCGAAAGTCAGAGCTGCCTTTGGCACTGCTGCTCTGTCATGTTGAGGTAGCTGATCCTCTGTCTGTAGACCCTGTTTGGGGAGTATCTCCTGCGCCGACGGGCTTCCATGCGCTGGTGCCTTCTGGCCTGTGCAGTTTCAGGTGGGTGAGCAGCAGCTTGGCGCTCCTGTTGTTGCTCCTGCTGTTGGTGCTGCTGTTGTTCAGGCTCCTGCTGCTGCCGCGGCTGGTCTTCGTCCGAATCTGATGTCCAGCAGGAAAGGAAATAAATGGTTCCCATGCTTCTGGTAGATGTCTCAGTTGAGGAAGCGCTCAGTCAAGGTGGCGAGAGGGGTTTCCCAGGAGGTCACACTGGAGATGGGTGTCAGGCTCCAAACTTCCACAGCTATAGTTATGCCTGCTAAAAGTTCCCCCAGACCTGAGACAACAAAGTCCTGCCACCTGCAAATGATGGCTGATCAAACCTCCTATTTAATGGTGGAGCTGCAGCTGATAGTCAGCAATCCAATTGTGCTACCGCCAGGTTTCACCGTCGTGTTTCAGAGGAGGCATGCATCACGTGGGAAAAGGGTTAAAATCAGAAAGGCCTCTCAAAATGGGATTATAGAGGCAATTCAGTGGTTGTTAAGGGCCTTAAGGGCCTATCCCGCCTCTTGGAGGTGGGACGGAGACGGGATCAGAAACCATGCATTTGGGAAAATTGCTTGGAGGCGGGATGGAGGCGGGGTCGGGCCCGCCCGCCACTTTTTGCCCGCCACTTTTTGCAATTTTAACACCCCACACGCCTCCATTCCCGCCTCCTCGGGCCTGGCAAAATTGAGCCCTAAGTATCTTAATATTTCATATTTTGTTTTCTATTTTATTTTGGGCTCATCCAGGTATGAGATGTTAGTATTGTGGAATGGAATACTTTCCCCATTGTCAACATCATGCAGTAAAGGGCAACTGTAACACAGGCGAGCTACAGAATAAAACTCCTCCTACTTTGCTCCAACATTGAGGCTATTTCCAACCTCAACGGATGCACCAGTATAAATTTTTCTACTTCCTACTCCAGCTATCATTCGAACCAAAAATTCTTGGCCCTTTTGGCACATTCCCACCGTCACTCCACAAATTCCACCATAACTTCTGGCATTTTATGCTATCAGTCAAATTATGGAAGAATCAACTAATATCAACAGCTGGCATTTGTATAGCTCCTTTAACATTGAAAATTGCATCTTCGCAATTTACAGAGGCACAATTGGACAAAAATCAACACTGAGCCAAAGAAGGAGGGATGATTAAAAGCTTGGTCAAAGTGGTAGGTTATAAGGAAGGTCTTAAAGGAGGAGCGAAAGTAGAGGGAAAGTGGAGGTGTTTAGAGAGGGAATTCCAGAATGTAGGGCCTAGGCGGCTGAAAACATGACCACTGGAATTTGTCGCTCCCTGAGCTACAGTGAAAGTTTGTATTCTAACAGCCTATTCATACAGACCCTCTTCTTTGAAGATTTTCCTGTTCTGTTGAACTTTTACAAATAATTTATCTACAGTCAGCTTTCAGGTGATTTTCAAAACACTCATTTGGCTGTTTTCCTATCACCATACATGTTCTGATTAAAACAGAAAATAAAAACCCTCCCCAAACACCCAAGCAAATCTCTCGGTCACATTAAGAACTCCCTTCCACACACAGCTTACCTTTAATGTGCAATGTGAATGGGTGGAAGTAATGCTGGGTGAGTTTTCTGCCCAAAGATTTGGAAATGCTTCAATAATACCACAGGCCCTCATTAGCAAGTAGGATGCAAACTTAATTAAACTCTCGCTCAGAAATCTTAATTAAGCATGCATTCACTAGTAAATGAGGAAAGATGTCTAGTTAAAGGATTAAGCCCAGTCAGAAAATGAAAATGAATGGGATCAGATAAAATCGCTGGATGTTGCTTTTCCCAGTTACTACGCGCCCAGCTGATGATAGTAAGAGTTTTCCTATCAGGTGGAAATTTCAGCTCAAAATACAAAATTCTAGCATACCATTTTGATCATATTGCTGAAGTCAGACTTTAATTCTTTATTTTCCTCAATTTCAGTTACTTTCAATTCATTTTTCAGAGATGTGGTCACCAGCTGCCATATTTTTGGCTTTGGATCCTTGCCCCGAGTTTTAATCTTTCCTTTGAAGGACTTCCATCTAAAATGAAAGAGAATTTGATAGTTAGCATATTTTACTTAACGAAAGGAGTGCATTACAGAACACAATTATCAGATTATTAATTATCAGCAGCAGCAGCGGCGGTGGCAGTGCGGACCTGGGAGGAGCGGCGAGGCGGCGGCGGGGATACCAACTCAGCACCGGCAGAATTTTCAAAGAGTGACGTCAGAAGTCAAAAGTGACGTAGGCATAAGGGGAGGGAGCTGATTGAGGCCAATGTCGGGAGCGGAGAGAGCGGCGGTACAAGGCTTACCAATCTCACAGACCGGCGGCGGCGTTCCGGAGCCAAGTCACGATTCAAAAGTGACGTGGCCAAGAGGAAGCAGCTGATTGGGTGAGTACGGCCAGGTGAGTATTTATACTACTCCATAGTTTGACAGTTAAGATTAATAGTTTATAAAATTTAGAAGGTCTTAATTTTTGTGGTTATAGTTTCTACGGTCCCTGTTGTGTATCGGGGAGTGCGAGTAACCAAGGGCCCTTGAGTATATCATTTAATTGTAGTGTAATTAGTGGTATTGATTTGATTTAAATTAATTTGAATTAATTAAAGGGTAAGTCATGGCAGGACCGCTTGGCCCCATGGCGTGCTCCTCCTGTGCCATGTGGGAAATCAGGGACACTTCCTATGTCCCTGATGACCATGTGTGCGGGAAGTGTATCCAGCTGCAGCTACTGACAGACAACATTGCGGCACTGGAGATGCGAATGGATACATACTGGAGCATTCGCGATGCTGAGGACGTCGTGGATATCACGCTTAATCAGTTGGTCACACCGCAGCTAATGGCTGCACAGGCAGGAAGGGAATGGGTGACCACCAGGCAGAGTAGTAGGCGCAGGCAGGTAGTGCAGGGGTCCCCTGTGGCCATCCCCCTCTCAAACAGATATACCGCTTTGGATATTGTTGGGGGAGGTGGCTTATCGGGGGAAGGCAGCAGCAGCCAACTCCCTGGCACCGTGGGTGGTTCTGCTGCACAGGACAGGAGGAAAAAGAGCGGGAGAGCTATAGTGATAGGGGATTCTATTGTAAGGGGAATAGATAGGCATTTCTGCGGCCGCAAACGAGACTCCAGGATGGTATGTTGCCTCCCTGGTGCAAGGGTCAAGGATGTCTCGGAGCGGCTGCAGGGCATTCTGGAGGGGGAGGGTGAACAGCCAGTTATTGTGGTGCATATAGGTACGAACGATATAGGTATAAACTGGGATGAGGTCCTAAAAGCTGAATATAGGGAGTTAGGAGGTAAATTAAAAAACAGGACCTCAAAGGTAGTAATCTCAGGATTGCTACCAGTGCCACGTGCTAGTCAGAGTAGAAATAGAAGGATATTTCAGATGAATACGTGGCTAGAAGAATGGTGCAAGGAGGAGGGAATCAAATTCCTGGGACATTGGAACTCGTTCTCAGGGAGGTGGGACCAATACAAACTGTACGGTTTGCACCTGGGCAGGACTCGGACCGATGTCCTAGGGGGAGTGTTTCCTAGTGCTGTTTGGGGGGGGGGGGGGGTTTAAACTAAAATGGCAGGGGGTTGGGAACCTGTGCAGGGAGACAGAGGAAAGAGAAGCAAGGATAGAAGCAAAAGACAGGAAAGAGAAAAGCAAAAGTGGAAGTCAGAGAACTCAAGGGTTTAAATCAAACATGGCAACAGTAAATAATAATTCTAAAAGGTCTAAGAGTGTTAAAAAAACAAGCCTGAAGGCTTTGTGTCTTAATGCGAGGAGCATTCGTAATAAGGTGGATGAATTAGCTGTGCAAATAGATGTAAACAGATATGATATAATTGGGATTACGGAGACATGGCTCCAGGGTGACCAAGGCTGGAAATTCAACATCCAGGGATATTCAATATTCAGGAAAGAAAGGCAAAAAGGAAAAGGAGGTGGGGTAGCATTGCTAGTTAAAGAGGAGATTAACACAATAGTAAGGAAGGATATTAGCTCTGATGATGTGGAATCTGTATGGGTAGAGCTGAGAAATACCAAGGGGCAGAAAACGTTAGTGGGAGTTGTGTACAGACCCCCAAACAGTAATGCTGAGGGTGGGGATGGCATTAAATGGGAAATTAGAGACGCGTGCAATAAGGGCACAGCAGTTATCATGGGTGACTTTAATCTACATATAGAATGGGCTAACCAAATTAGTAACAATACTGTGGAGGAGGAATTCCTGGAGTGTATACGGGATGGTTTCCTGGACCAATATGTCGAGGAACTGGAGATCAGGCCATCTTAGACTGGGTATTATGTAATGAGAAAGGATTAGTTAGCAATCTTGTTGTGTGAGACCCCTTGGGGCGAAGCGATCATAATATGATAGAATTCTTCATTAAGATGGAGAGTGAAGTATTTGACTCAGAGACTAGGGTCCTGAATTTTAATCGAGGAAACTACGATGGTATGAGGTGCGAGTTGGCTAGAATGAATTGGGGAACATTTCTTAAAGGGTTGACGGTGGATAGGCAATGGCAAACATTTAAAGATCGCATGGATGAACTACAGAATTTGCTCATCCCTGTTTGGCATAAAAATAAAACAAAAAAGGTGACTCAACCGTGGCTAACAAGGGAAATTAGGGATAGCATAAGATCCAAGGAGAGGACATATAAATTGGCCAGAAAAAGCAGCAGACCTGAGGATTGGGAGCAGTTGAGGATTCAGCAAAGGAGGACCAAGGGATTAATTAAGAGGGGGAAAATAGAGTATGAGAGTAAGCTTGCAGGAACATAAAAACTGACTGTAAAAGCTTCTATAGATATGTGAAGAGAAAAAGATTGGTGAAGTCAAGTGTAGGTCCCTTGCAGTCAGAATCAGGGGAATTTATAATGGGGAACAAAGAAATGGCAGACCAATTAAATACATATTTTGGTTCTTTCTTCACAAAGGAGAACATAAATAACCTCCCAGAGATGTCGGGGAACATAGGGTCTAATGAGAGGGAGGAACTGAATGAAATCAGTATTTGTAGGGAAATGGTGTTAGGGAAATTGATGGGATTGAAGGCCGATAAATCCCCAGGGCCTGATAATCTACATCCTAGGGTACTTAAGGAAGTGGCCCTAGAAATAGTAGATGCATTGCTGGTCATCTTCCAAAATTCTATAGACTCTGGAACAGTTCCCATGGATTGGAGGGTAGCTAATGTAACCCCACTATTCAAAAAAGGTGGTAGAGAGAAAACAGGGAATTATAGACCGGTAAGCCTGACATCGGTAGTGGGGAAAATGCTAGAGTCCATTATAAAAGATGTAATAGCAGAGCATTTGGAAAACAGTGACAGGATCGGACAAAGTCAACATGGATTTACAAAATGTAAATCGTGCTTGAGTAATCTACTGGAATTTTTTGAGGATGTAACTGGTAAAATAGATAAGGGAGAACCAGTGGATGTGGTGTATTTGGACTTTCAGAAGGCTTTCGATAATGTCCCGCATAAGAGATTAGCGTGTAAAGTTAAAGCACATGCGATTGGGGGTAAGGTACTGACTTGGGTAGAGAACTGGTTGGCAGACAAGAAGCAAAGCGTTGGAATAAACGGGTCTTTTTCCGAGTGGCAGGCAGTGACTAGTGGGGTATTGCAGGGATCGGTTCGAGGACCCCAGCTATTCACAATATATATTAATGATCTAGACGAGGGAACTAGATGTAATATCTCCAAGTTTGCAGATGACACAAAGCTGGGTAGGCGTGTGTGCTGTGAGGAGGATGCTGAGAAACTCCAGTATGATTTGGACAGGTTGGGTGATTGGGCAGATGCATGGCAGATGCAGTATAATGTGGATAAATGCGAGGTTATCCACTTTGGTGGCAAAAACAGGAAGACAGATTATTATCCGAACGGCAATAGATTGGGAGAAGGGGAAGTGCAATGAGACCTGGGTGTCCTTGTGCACCAGTCGCTGTAGGTAAGAATGCAGGTGCAGCAGACGTTTAAGAACGCAAATGGTATTTTGGCCTTCATAGCGAGAGGATTCGAGTACAGGAGCAAGGATGCCTTGCTGCAGTTGTACAGGGCCTTGGTGAGACCACACCTTGAGTATTGTGTGCAGTTTTGGTCGCCTTATCTGAGGAACAATGTTCTTGCCATGGAGGGAGTGCAGCGACGATTCACCAGACTGATAGCTGGGATGGCAGGAATGACATATGAAGAGAGATTGGGTCGATTGGGCTCATATTCGCTGGAGTTTAGAAGAATGAGAGGGGATCTCATTGAAACTTATAAAATTCTAACAGGACTAGACAGACTAGATGCAGGAAGGATGTTCCTGATGGCAGGGGAGTCCAGAACCAGGGGTCACAGTCTAAAGATAAGGGGAAAGCCATTTAGGACAGAGATGAGGAGGAATTTCTTCACCCAGAGAGTGGTGAACCTGTGGAATTCTCTGCCACAAAAGGCAGTTGAGGCCAATTCATTAAATATATTCAAGAAGGAGTTAGATATATTTCTCAAGGCTAAAGGGATCAAGGGATATGGAGAGAAAGCAGGGACAGGGTACTGAATTTGAATGATCAGCCATTAAATGGCGGAGCAGGCTCGAGGGGCTGAATGGCCTACTCCTGCTCCTATCTTCTATGTTTCTATATCAGATTATAATTAACATATCTGTTTACCCACAAGTTGGTAGGTTGGTAGGCAAGTCTGGAGAGATGTGTGAAATTTACTTTTGATTTATGCCAAGAGATAAATGACAGCTTCTTTACAAAATTATTTAAAACATAGTTTAAGGTATGATTCAAATAGATCACACAGTGCAACACCCACACCATCTGGCTGATTTGAAAATATATAGATAGAAACAAACTAATGAGTAAACAAAGTTATAGTTTATAAAGAGTTTGGGTGTTGTGGTTTAGGAATTATTTATATGTTTAATTTGTTTTAAGCTTTCATATTGCAATCTCCAAACTTTCATAATTATTCAGGTACCAGGTAATACGTGAACTGGAAAATTTAATGGTGAGCACTGTCCAGCTGGACAGCGTGTGGCGTTGGTCTGTGAGATTAGGAATTGACATATTGAAACCCATATCCTACCAACCTGTGGAACAATTCAGAGTAGCACATGCCCCACATGCTCTCATGAGTGCTGACACGACAAAACTCGGCTGATATACAGAAAGGCAGTTCCACGGCATGATAAAAGGGAAACCAGGTCCACTTTCAAGGAGGAAGTACCTTCCCAATGGTGGATAGGCTTTGAGGGATCAGAAGGTGAGCCACTTGTTGCAAAGTAACCAGCCTCGGCATATTCTTGTAGCCAAGGTGCTGATGTGGCTGGTCCAATTCAGCTTCTGGTCAAATTCAGCTTCTGGTCAATGGTGTTGGTGGTCAGGGACATATTGCCACACTTGCCTCCTCTGTAGCATGATTACACCTCTTCTGCACTAAAAGGGTCTGACATTTCTCTATTACACAATTCACCAGCATTTGGGGATCTCACAGGAAAAAGGTGCTTTTCAAAGTTGCGGCTCAGTCATTTCTGATACATTCTGCACACTCTTTAGCTGGATTACCAACCTTTGCATAATTTGTACCAATTAAGTGACTCATTAACTGAGAAATGTTACAGGATTTATTATTATAGTTGCATGATGAATGGCTTTTTTTGTCGCTCCCACAAATAAATTTGTGATCAATGAGATTGCATGTTTGAAACCAGCACGTGTCTGCTACTTTTTTAGCGGGTCTTAGTTAATGGGACGAAGGGGCATTGAGCACCTTTTTGGGGAAAAGAAGAAAATATGACCCTAAATTACATATTTGGTTACACCTACATTATCTATGCTTCAGCATTATGATTCATAGATTACACCCCCTCCTCCCCCCCCCCCCCCGCAATCTTCTTTTCTCCTATGGAAATAAATTGTGGGCAGAATTTTTAATTCCACTATTCACACACAGGAAAACCTTTTGTCACACGTAATCATAGAGAGGGGCTTTGATCCCAAATAGTCCACATAATATTTATAATTACTTGGTGGTGAACATTGCTCGAATATTTAAACTTAATATTTGAAGGGTTTGATCAAAAAATAATACAATAGATTGATTTTAGTTTCACATTGCCAATTAGAAATTAGTATAGAGAGATTTTCACCACTGTTCCTTACCAGCAGAGGTTCTTAGAGATTTATATCATTTTTGGATGGCAATAATGAAGAGGATTTTCCAGCCATTAGTTTCAATGCCTGGAAAATCGGAAGTGCGTAAATTGAATGTGCTAACCTCCGTGCCTGATTCTCCAATCTGTGCTGCAATCATGTGACACTATGCTGAGAGCAGAGCTTTCCTCTGAAAATTTGGTCATGTAAGAGACGGTTGAAGGCTGTGATTGGGAGTTTATAAGTTTTTAAGATGATGAGATAAGGTGAGCAAAATGGCCGTCGTCATCCGTATTTACCTTGTGATTTTGGATTCTTACCTTATGTTATGAAGGTCATATTCAAGCTTGGACTCAAAGTATTGAAATGCTTTTGTTACAGTCGGTTTAAGCTCTTTGGACACCTAAGCAAACAATAAGATGTAGGTTTCCAATAAAAGTGTGTTCTATACAACAAAACTCTTCAGAACCTTTACAAAATCAAAATACTGCAGTTGCTGGAAATCTGAAGTGCTGGAAATACTCAGCAGGTCAGGCAGCATCTGTGGAGAGAGAAACAAAGTGAAACGTTGGGGGGAATTTTCCAGGGGGTCAGCGGGTGCGATTGGTGGCGGATCAGGTGAGAAATTGTTTTTTTTTAAAGCGGGTGAGGACCCCGCTGTCAACCCGCTGCCATGCGCCTTTCCCAAATGTCGGGTCTGTCAGCGCTGAGCAGACCTGACACTCAGCAGCGGGGGAGGTAATTCAGGTCATTATGACCTTGTTAACAGAGGATTAACAACTATTTTGAGCTCACCTACAGAGATTACCAGGTTGCCCACGGGGTCCATGCTGCCGGGGCTCACATAAGAACATAAGAAATAGGAGCAGGAGTAGCCCATTTGGCCGCTCGAGCCTGCTCCGCCATTCTACCTCAACTCCACTTTCCTGCACTATCCCCATAGCCCTTGTGTTGTGTTTGTACCGCTATACACAACTACATAAAATAATAAAGTAGCAGAGACTGAGAGTAACTTCAAGTGATCTTTACTGGGGAACTGGAACTTCGGCACTGACTATACAAATCGATACACGTCTGTTATATACACTCGCAACTAAGGATGTACATCTGCAAAACAAAGTAGTCCCTTCAATGTTGTATACATTACACTTCCTCCCCCTTTATTTTAATAGTATATTAACGCAAAATTTCTATAATTAACATACAGAGCCTGTCTTTACAGTAACCTTTTTGTTTTCTTAAAAGTAACAAAATTCAAATTCCAACATAACATTTTATTTTGTCAACAGCCCTTTTACAAGTCAAGTCTCTGTGGAGGCCTCCTCTGCCTCTCTGGGTAATGTCTCTCCAGACTCTTTTGCTTTGGGGAATGAGACTGTACAGGTAGAGGTGCATCAGATGAGCTATCAGCACAGGTAGAGCTCTCCGCTGTGGATGAGGCTGGTGCTGATGCTGATGAATCAGGAGTGTCTGTTTCCATGTCAGGTGAGTCTGGGCGAGGTATAGGGGTGTTTTTCACCTGAACATCCAGAATTTGGTCCACATGACATCTCAAAACGTTCTCTCCCACATCCACTGTATACATCAGTGGTCCCTCTCTTGTGGATATTGTCCCTGGTTGCCACTTTTCCGTCCAGAAATCACGAGCAAGAACTGACTGTCCCACACTGAAGCTTCTTGTTGGCTTAGCATTCAAATGTTTGAACTGTTTGTTCTCTACATCACGACGTACGTTCGGTTTAAAAAGGTCCATGCGAGATCTCAGGTTCCTGTTCAGAAACATCATCGCTGGAGTCTGATTAGTGGCTGTGTGTACTGCGTTCCGATAAGCAAAGAGGAAATTGTCTATCTTGTGTTGCAGTGGTAGATTCTCGCTGTACATTGCTTTGATGGCCTTCTTGAAAGTCTGTACGAATCTTTCTGCCAAGCCATTTGTAGCTGGATGGTACGGGGCAGATGTGTAATGCTTGATTCCATTTTTCCTCATGAACCCTTGGAATTTGTCAGAGACAAATTGTCGTCCATTGTCTGTGCAGATTTGTTCTGGTAGGCCATTTCTAGCGAACATGGTCCTCAGAACTGCAATGGTCTTTTCAGATGTGGTTAATTTCATTTTAATGACCTCGGGCCATTTGGAATGTGCATCGACTGCAATCAAGAACATGGAGTCCATGAACGGTCCAGCAAAGTCGACATGCACACATTGCCATGGTGATGAGGGCCATTCCCATGAATGGAGAGGGGCTTGTGGTGGTGCGTTCTGGACCTTTTTACACCCTGAGCAGCTCTTTGTCAGGTCCTCGATCTGTTTGTTAATTCCCGGCCACCACACGTAACCACGGGCAAGGATTTTCATCTTTACCGTACCTAAGTGGCCTTCATGCAGTTCATCTAGCACTCGGTTACGAAGCTTGGGAGGAATCACAACTCGTGAGCCGCACATCAGTGTTCCCCAACACACTGATAACTGCTCCCTCCTAGCTGAGAATGCTGGAAACAATGAGTCACCATGCGCTGGCCATCCCTTCACAGTGATGTCATAAACTTTTGACAATGTAGGGTCATTGCGTGTTTCTCTTTCAATGAGGGAGTTTGTCACTGGTACCTGCTCAACTATTGTTGTGTGAAATACCTCTGCTGAGTCAACTGTTGTAATTCTCTCTGAGGTCGGCAGTGGTAAACGTGACAAACCATTGACGTTGCCATGTTGCTTGGTCCCCTTGTATTCAATGCCATACAGGTGAGCCCCTAGGAAGAGTGACCATCGCTGTAGCCGTTGTGCCGTCATCACTGGAACGCCCTTCCTTGGGTTGAAGATTGAAACGAGAGGCTGGTGGTCAGTTAACAGTGTAAACTGTTGACCATACAAGTAGTGGTTGAATTTCTTGACTCCCCACACAAGGCTAAGGGCTTCTCGGTCAATCTGTGCATAATTGCATTCAGCTGTAGTCAACGATCTTGAGGCAAAGGCTATTGGTCTTTCTGAGCCGTCTGGGAACTTATGTGACAACATGGCACCAATGCCATGGGGTGAAGCATCACATGCCAGTCGAATAGGTAAGGATGGGTCAAAGTGAGCTAGCACCTCTTCTGAAGTAATGAGTCTTTTACTCTCTTGAAAAGCTTGTTCACAGCTGTCACTCCACTTCCATTGTGGCCCTGTCTGTAGCAGTGCATTTAGTGGATGTAACACTGTGGATAGGTTGGGCAAGAACTTGTGATAGTAGTTCACCAGTCCAAGATATGATCTCAACTGAGACACATTTTCAGGTGTTGGTGCATTAATCACAGCTTCAATCTTGTCTGGAGACTTGTGTAAACCATCCTTGTCAATCATGTTGTGTATGTACCTTTATGGGAATAACTGGTCTTAGGCTGCAGTACCGGCAGTGACCACCCCTATATAAAAGGCCCTAGCAGGCTTCTGTAGTTTCAGTTTCAAGCTGCCTCTTGTTCAGTAAAATACCTGTTAAACTGTTCTCCCGAAGTCCGTGTATTATTGAGGCGCGGACTTTACAGTGGCGACGAGTAAGTTCGAACTCACCTGCAGTGTGGCATCATCTCACGGGGATCTCGCCTGAAAGGAAGGTCCTGGAAGGTCGTAGTCTGAGCAACGGGCGTCAACCGAGGGCAACCGCCCAAAGAATCCATCGGTGTTTGGAGAATTGCAGGAGAGACTGTGGTTCCAGCGAATCGTGCTGGTAGCAGGTAGCGTGCTGACCCTTCCGGACTGCGGCGGGCTCAAGCTTGATCGAGCGGCTCTACAAATCGGGCCGCGCAGCGTCGCCGGGAAAAGAAAACAAGAGAGGGTGGAGCGCACAGGGCGCGGTCGGTGCTCGAGAACAGGACAGCGGAGAGAAACTAAACGGGGGGGGGGAAGGAAAGCGAGACGCGCCGAAGCTGCGGGTCGCCGCCATTACCCCATAGAACGCTAGGAGCAGCGTGGCAGTAAGGGGAAGAAGCAAAAGCATGGGAGGTGCCATTTTATTCCATTGGGGAAGAAGCAAAAGCGCGGGAGGTGCCATTTTAAATCGCCCAAGATGCCAAAAAGTGGCAGTATCACTGCTTTCGACAACGAGGTAGAAGACTGGACCACGTATGTGGAAAGAATTGAAGTGTACTGCAAGGCAAATGAGGTGGCTGATGGAAAGAGGGCGTCGGTATTATTAAATCTGATGGGTGCGAGTACGTACGGCCTATTGCGGAATTTAATTACCCCAGCTAAACCAATGGAGAAAAGTTTTGAGGAGATTGTTCATATCTTGCAGGAACACCTAAGCCCTACACCACTGCTGATAGCAGAAAGATTCAAGTTCCATAAAAGAAACCAGCACAAAGATGAGAGCAATGCTGACTATCTTACAGAACTACGCAAGTTATCGAAGCACTGCCAGTTCGGAGCAGGACCGGCAGACACCTTACGGGGTAAGTTTGTCTGCGGGCTCCAGAGTGAAGGAACCCAGAAACGACTGCTTTCAAAAAAGGACCTGACGCTAGAACAGGCTTTCAGCGTGGCAGTATCCTACGAAGCAGCAGCATGGGGAGCTGCGGAAATACAACAGAAACCACAAGAATACAGCGCTAACGAAATGGCGTATGGAGCCGAAAAGTGCTATCGCTGCGGCAGAACAACCCATGAGCAGAAGGACTGCTGGTTTAAAGACAAAATATGCAGGCAATGCGGGAAAATGGGACATATAGCAAGAGTCTGCAGGTCGGGAAAGAAGACCAACACGACAAGAACTACTAAGGAACAGTACAGGAAAGTAAAGAAACTGACAGATAGTAGTTCAGAAGATCAGGAGAGTGATAAGGACTCCGGAAGCAGGTGACTAAGTTGTTTAAAGTTACACAACGTGATCGCAAAAGAAGATCACCGAACCATTTGGGTCACCCTCATGATAGCAGGGTCCCCAGTGAAGATGGAATTGGACACAGGATCAGCCCTAACTGTCATGAATCGACGAGACTATGAGCGGCTATTCTTACACATACCCTTGAAGGACACGTCCATTGTATTGAAGACATACACGGGGCAAAAGGTCTACCCCAGAGGAAAAATAAGGGTGCCAGTTGAATATAACGGAAAGGAAACACAGAAACTATACATGTATATACTACGAGATGGAGGACCACCATTATTGGGACGTGAATGGATCCGAAGACTACAATTGGATTGGCATTCCATTCTGGCACTAACTGTGACTGACAAAAAAGATGATGACGTCGCACCTGGACGTCTGTCACAAATTCTATCTGACGCGGAAGAGGTGTTCCAACAAGGAATTGTGTCTCTAAAAGGAGTAAAGGCAACCATAAAGATTGAGGATAACGCAACCCCAAAATTTTTCAAGGCCAGACCGGTGCCATACGCGATATGCCCAGCTATGGAAGCTGAACTGGAGAGTCTGGAGCGTTCGGGGGTGCTGTCTAAGGTGGACTGGAGCGAGTGGGCCACACCCATCGTTCCTGTAATGAAGAAAGCATTGAGCAGCACGCCTGGGGAGCCCAGGAAGGTTCGCATCTGTGGGGACTTCAAGGTGACTGTGAACCCAGTCCTGCACACAGTACAGTATCCGCTTCCGCGGATAGAAGATATTTTCACCTCACTATCTAGAGGGAAACATTTTACAAAGATTGACCTGGCTCAAGCGTATCTACAAATGGAGGTGGAAGAAGCATCTAGGAAATAACTCACGATAAACACTCACAAAGGCCTTTACCAGTACAATCGACTGGTATTTGGGGTAGCATCGGCCCCGGCTATGTGGCAGAGGGCAATGGAACAAGTCCTGCAAGGGATCCCGGGGACCCAGTGTTATTTGGACGACATCCTGGTCACGGGCGAAAATGACAATGAACACCTTGCCAACCTGGAACAGGTGCTCACGAGATTGCAGGAATATGGGCTACGAGCCAACCGTCCCAAATGCGAGTTCTTCAGGAGACAGATCTCGTATTGTGGCCACATGATTGATGAGGAAGGGTTGCATAAGTCGCCGGACAAGATTGAGGCTGTAGTCAAGGCTCCAGCACCAGAAAATGTGTCGCAACTGAGGTCTTTCCTCGGGTTGGTGAACTACTACCATAAGTTCTTGCCGAATTTATCTACAATTCTGCACCCACTGAACGCCCTCCTTCAAACTGGTGTAACATGGAAATGGAGTGATGAGTGTAAGCGTGCCTTTCAGGAATGTAAATGCCAAATCACTTCAAAAGAAGTATTGGCCCACTACAACCCAACACGACCGATTCGGTTGGCATGTGATGCGTCACCTTGCGGCATTGGAGCGGTGCTGTCACACAAATTCCATGACGGTTCAGAGAGGCCAATAGCCTTTGTATCGCGCTCGCCAACCTCAGCCGAGCGTAACTACGCCCAGATTGACAGGGAGGCCCTCAGCCTGGTGTGGGGGGTGAAGAAGTTCAATCACTATCTGCACGGGCAGAAATTCACCCTACTGACTGATAATCAACCCCTGGTCTCAATTTTTAACCCAAAGAAGGGCGTTCCGGTGATGACGGCGCAACGGCTGCAAATATGGTCACTTTTTCTAGGGGCACATCAGTATGACATGGAGTACAAAGGTACGAAACAACATGGAAATGCTGATGGGCTGTCGCGCCTACCGTTGCCTACGGCGGAAGAAGCACCTGCAGTGGACCCTGTGGAGATATTCCATGCGACCATAGTCGAATGTTTGCCTTACAAACGCAAGTATTGAGAAGGAAACCCGAAATGACCCGACACTCTCTCGGGTCTATGATTTGATGGTGAAGGGATGGCCAGCATATGGCGACTCACTGTTGCCAGCAGTCTCGCCAAGGAGGGAACAGCTGTCAGTGTGCCGGGGAACCTTGATGTGTGGATCCCGAGTGGTAATTCCACCCAAGTTGAGAGATAGAGTGCTCAATGAGCTTCATGAGGGTCATCTGGGAGGGGTAAAAATTAAGAGCCTAGCCAGGGCGTTTGTGTGGTGGCCGGGAATCGATAAAGAAATCGAGGAGCAGCGGGAGCAGCGAGGAGGAGCTCGGGAGGAAACCCGGCGACCAGCGAGGCCCGAGACCAGTCGGGAGCAGTGATTCAGAGCCGGTATAAAAACCGGAGAGAGGCGAGGCCCGAGACCAGTCGGGAGCAGCGGGAGCAGCGAGGAGGAGCTCGGGAGGAAACCCGGCGACCAGCGAGGCCCGAGACCAGTCGGGAGCAGTGATTCAGAGCCGGTATAAAAACCGGAGAGAGGCGAGGCCCGAGACCAGTCGGGAGCAGCGGGAGCAGCGAGGAGGAGCTCGGGAGGAAACCCGGCGACCAGCGAGGCCCGAGACCAGTCGGGAGCAGTGATTCAGAGCCGGTATAAAAGCCGGAGAGAGGCGAGGCCCGAGACCAGTCGGGAGCAGCGGGAGCAGCGAGGAGGAGCTCGGGAGGAAACCCGGCGACCAGCGAGGCCCGAGACCAGTCGGGAGCAGTGATTCAGAGCCGGTATAAAAACCGGAGAGAGGCGAGGCCCGAGACCAGTCGGGAGCAGCGGGAGCAGCGAGGAGGAGCTCGGGAGGAAACCCGGCGACCAGCGAGGCCCGAGACCAGTCGGGAGCAGTGATTCAGAGCCGGTATAAAAACCGGAGAGAGGCGAGGCCCGAGACCAGTCGGGAGCAGCGGGAGCAGCGAGGAGGAGCTCGGGAGGAAACCCGGCGACCAGCGAGGCCCGAGACCAGTCGGGAGCAGTGATTCAGAGCCGGTATAAAAACCGGAGAGAGGCGAGGCCCGAGACCAGTCGGGAGCAGCGGGAGCAGCGAGGAGGAGCTCGGGAGGAAACCCGGCGACCAGCGAGGCCCGAGACCAGTCGGGAGCAGTGATTCAGAGCCGGTATAAAAACCGGAGAGAGGCGAGGCCCGAGACCAGTCGGGAGCAGCGGGAGCAGCGAGGAGGAGCTCGGGAGGAAACCCGGCGACCAGCGAGGCCCGAGACCAGTCGGGAGCAGTGATTCAGAGCCGGTATAAAAACCGGAGAGAGGCGAGGCCCGAGACCAGTCGGGAGCAGCGAGGAGGAGCTCGGGAGGAAACCCGGCGACCAGCGAGGCCCGAGACCAGTCGGGAGCAGTGATTCAGAGCCGGTATAAAAACCGGAGAGAGGCGAGGCCCGAGACCAGTCGGGAGCAGCGGGAGCAGCGAGGAGGAGCTCGGGAGGAAACCCGGCGACCAGCGAGGCCCGAGACCAGTCGGGAGCAGTGATTCAGAGCCGGTATAAAAACCGGAGAGAGGCGAGGCCCGAGACCAGTCGGGAGCAGCGGGAGCAGCGAGGAGGAGCTCGGGAGGAAACCCGGCGACCAGCGAGGCCCGAGACCAGTCGGGAGCAGTGATTCAGAGCCGGTATAAAAACCGGAGAGAGGCGAGGCCCGAGACCAGTCGGGAGCAGCGGGAGCAGCGAGGAGGAGCTCGGGAGGAAACCCGGCGACCAGCGAGGCCCGAGACCAGTCGGGAGCAGTGATTCAGAGCCGGTATAAAAACCGGAGAGAGGCGAGGCCCGAGACCAGTCGGGAGCAGCGGGAGCAGCGAGGAGGAGCTCGGGAGGAAACCCGGCGACCAGCGAGGCCCGAGACCAGTCGGGAGCAGTGATTCAGAGCCGGTATAAAAACCGGAGAGAGGCGAGGCCCGAGACCAGTCGGGAGCAGCGAGGTGGAGCTCGGGAGGAAACCCGGCGACCAGCGAGGCCCGAGACCAGTCGGGAGCAGTGATTCAGAGCCGGTATAAAAACCGGAGAGAGGCGAGGCCCGAGACCAGTCGGGAGCAGCGGGAGCAGCGAGGAGGAGCTCGGGAGGAAACCCGGCGACCAGCGAGGCCCGAGACCAGTCGGGAGCAGTGATTCAGAGCCGGTATAAAAACCGGAGAGAGGCGGGAGAGCAGGAGGCCAGTAACTGGTGAGTTTAAAAGCTCACCTTTCGCGGGCTTTTTCTTTCACAGCTGGTGCAGACGGGAGAGCAGGAGGCCAGTAATTCTTATATAGGTGGAGCTGTTGCTAAACCCGAAACACTACAGTGTAGTGTCTCCCACCCTTCCACCTCCTCTAACCTTTTAGGGGTTAGGGGAAGCTGAAAAGGTAGGTTCAATTTATTTTATTTCAGGAGCCTAACCTAGGTGGAGAAGTTTCCAGGACAGGAGGCGGCAGTGAAAATACAACACCAGAAAACAGGTAGGTGACTGGTTGGTGAGTACTTTCACAAACTTATTCTAAGTAGAATTCAATAGTTAAGCTAAATCGTAGTAAATAAAAGGGTATTGTAAGGGTTAAGTCATGGAAGGGCAGCTCGGACCCGTGTCATGCTTCTCCTGTGCCATGTGGGAAATCAGGGACACTGTCCCTGACAACTATGTGTGCAGGAAGTGTGTCCAGCTGCAGCTCCTAGCAGACCGCATGGCGGCGCTGGAGCTGCGAATGGACTCACTCTGGAGCATACGCGATGCTGAGGATCTTGTGGATAGCACATTCAGTGAGTTGGTCACACCGCAGGTAAAGGCTAGCTCAGACAGTAAATGGGTGACCAAAAGGCAGGGTAAAGGCAGGAAGGTAGTGCAGGAGTCACCTGCGGTCATCTCCCTCCAAAACAGGTTTACCGTTTTGGGTACTGTTGGGGGAGATGACTTATCAGGGGAAGGCACCAGCAGCCAGGTTCAGGCCACCATGACTGGCTCTGCTGCACAGAAGGGCGGGAAAAAGAGGGATAGGGCTATAGTGATAGGGGATTCAATTGTAAGGGGGATAGATAGGAGTTTCTGTGGCCGAGACCGAGACTCCAAGATGGTATGTTGCCTCCCTGGTGCAAGGGTCAAGGATGTCTCGGAGCGGGTGCAGAGCATTCTGAAGGGGGAGGGGGATCAGCCAGTTGTCGTGGTACATGTAGGTACCAACGATGTAGGTAAAAAGAGGGAGGAGGTCCTACAAGCTGAATTTAGGGAGTTAGGAGCTAAATTGAAAAGTAGGACCTCAAAGGTAGTAATCTCTGGATTGCTACCAGTGCCACGAGCTAATAAGTTTAGAGAGAGTAAGATAGATAAGCTAAATACGTGGCTTGAGCAGTGGTGCAAGGGAGAGGGATTTAAATTCCTGAGGCATTGGAACCAGTTCTTGGGGAGGAGTGACCTGTACCAAGGGGACGGTCTACACCTGAACTGTGAGGGAGCCGATGTCCTCGGGGTAATATTTTCTAGGGCGGTTCGGGAGGATTTAAACTAATTTGGCAGGGGGATGGGAACCTAGGTAGTGGAAAAGAGGGAAGTCATATGAAGTCAGAAATAGATGGTAGAAAGGTGAGAAGCAATAAGCAAAGGAGAGAAACACAAAGGGCCAAACTAATTCATAATGAGAGTGTGAAAAAAGCAAGCCTGAAGGCTTTGTATCTTAATGCTAGAAGCATTAGGAACAAGGTGGATGAATTAGTTGTGGAAATAGAGGTAAACAAGTATGATTTGATTGGGATTACAGAAACGTGGCTGCAGGGTGGGCAAGGCTGGGAACTTAACATCCAGGGATATACAATATTTAGGAAGGATCGGCAAAAAGGTAGGGGAGGTGGGGTAGCATTGCTGGTAAAGGAGGGGATTAATGCAATGGAAAGGAAGGATATTAACTCGGATGAAACGGAATCTGTATGGGTAGAAATGAGAAATAGCAAGGGGAGGAAAACGTTAGTGGGTGTGATATATAGGCCTCCAAATAGTAATATGGAGGTGAGGGAAGGCATAAAAAGGGAAATTAGAGAAGCGTGCGATAAGAGCACAGCTGTCATCATGGGTGACTTTAATTTACATATTGATTGGACTACCCAAATTAGTAAAAATTCTGAGGAGGAGGAATTCCTGGAATGTTTTCGGGACGGTTATCTGGACCAATATGTCGAGGAGCCGACTCGAGATCAGGCCATTTTAGACTGGGTATTGTGCAATGAGAAGGGACTTATCAGCAATCTTCTTGTACGAGGCCCCTTGGGTCAGAGCGATCATAATATGATCGAGCTCTCAGTCGAGATGGAGAGTGAGGAAATTGAATCAGAGACTAAGGTCCAGAACTTAAATAAAGGGAATTACGAGGGTATGAGACGGGAATTGGGTAAGATTGATTGGGTGGTGTTTCTGGGGGGATTGACAGTGGATAGACAATGGCAAGCATTCAAAGATAGAATGGAAGAATTCCAGAACATGTTTATACCGGTTTGGCATAAAAATAAACCTAAAAAGGTGGCTCAACCGTGGATAACGAGGGAAATTAGGGACAGCATAAAATCAAAAAAAAGGGCATATCAACTGGCAAAAAAAAGCACCAGACCGGAAGATTGGGGGCAGTACAGGATACAGCAAAAGAGGACAAAGGGATTAATCAGGAAGGGGAAAATAGAATACGAAAGTAAACTTGCAGCAAACATAAAGACAGACTGCAAAAGCTTTTATCGGTATATCAGGAGGAAAAGACTGGTAAAATCCCAAGTCGGTCCCTTGCAGTCCGATTCGGGAGAATATATAATGGAGAATAAGGAAATGGCAGACCAATTAAACTCATACTTTGGTTCTGTATTCACAAAGGAGGACACAAATAACCTCCCAGGAATATCGGCAAACATAGGGACTAATGAGAGGGAGGAGCTGACAGAAATTAGTATCTCTAGGGATATGGTGTTGGGTAAGTTGAGGGGACTGAAGGCCGACAAATCCCCGGGGCCTGATAAACTACATCCTAGGGTACTTAAGGAGGTGGCCCTGGAGATAGCAGATGCTCTAAGGATCATCTTCCGGAACTCCATTGACTCGGGAACAGTACCCGTGGATTGGAGGGTAGCTAATGTTACCCCAATATTTAAAAAGGGGGGTAGAGAGAAAGCAGGGAATTATAGACCAGTAAGCCTTACATCGGTTGTGGGCAAAATGCTAGAGTCCATTATTAAGGATAAAATAGCGGAGCACTTGACAAATGGGGAAAGGATCGGACAGAGTCAACATGGATTTACAAAGGGTAAATCGTGTTTGACTAATCTGCTGGAATTTTTTGAGGAAGTAACTGGTAAAATAGATGGGGGAGAGCCAGTGGATGTGGTGTACCTTGACTTCCAGAAAGCCTTCGATAAGGTTCCACACAAAAGATTATCATGCAAAATTAAGGCTCATGGGATTGGGGGCAAAGTATTAACGTGGATAGAGAACTGGCTGGCGGATAGAAAACAGAGAGTTGGAATAAACGGCTCGTTTTCGGAGTGGCAGGCAGTGACCAGCGGGGTGCCGCAAGGATCTGTCCTGGGACCCCAGCTGTTCACAATATATATAAATGACCTGGATCAGGGAATTGGATGCAATATTTCCAAATTCGCTGACGACACTAAACTAGGAGGAGGGGTGGGCTCTGATGAGGATGTCAGGAGGCTACAGTGCGATTTGGACAGGTTGGGAGAATGGGCGGATACGTGGCAGATGCACTATAATGTGGATAAATGCGAGGTTATCCACTTTGGGGGTAAAAACAGGAGGGTAGATTATTATCTAAATGGCAATAGATTGGGAGATGGGGAAGTGCAGAGGGACCTGGGTGTTCTTGTGCACCAGTCACTGAAGGAGAGCATGCAGGTGCAACAGGCGATTAAGAAGGCAAATGGTATGTTGGCCTTCATATCAAGGGGGTTCGAGTATAGGAATAGGGATACCTTACTACAGCTGTACAAGGTGCTGGTGAGACCGCAGCTGGAGTATTGTGTACAGTTTTGGTCGCCCCATCTGCGGAAGGATGTTCTTGCCATGGAGGGAGTGCAGCGGCGATTCACCAGGCTGATACCTGGAATGGCGGGAATGACCTACGAGGAGAGATTGAATAGTTTGGGCTTGTACTCACTGGAGTTTAGAAGATTGAGAGGGGATCTCATCGAAACATATAAAATTATGGCAGGCCTGGACAGGCTGAATTCAGAGAGAATGTTTCCAATGGCAGGGGAGCACAGAACCAGGGGCCACAGTCTAAAAATAGCGGGCAAATCATTTAAAACAGAGATGAGGAAGAATTTCTTCACTCAAAGAGTGGTGAGCCTGTGGAATTCCCTGCCACAGAGGGCTGTGAAGGCTAATTCAATAAATATTTTCAAGAGAGAATTGGATATATTTCTGAAGGCTAAGGGGATTAAGGGTTACGGAGAAAAGGCGGGGACGGGGTACTGAACTGGTAAGATCAGCTAAGATCTCAGAGGAAGATCAGCCATGATCTCATTGAATGGCGGAGCAGGCTCGAAGGGCCGAATGGCCTACTCCTGTTCCTATCTCTATGTTTCTATGTTTCTATGATATGACCAAGAGATGCACAGGATGCCAGAAGGTCCAAAACGCTCCACCACAGGCCCCGCTACATCCATGGGAGTGGCCCTCATCTCCATGGCAACGGGTACACATTGATTTCGCTGGTCCATTTATGGACTCAATGTTTCTAATCGCTGTGGACGCCCATTCGAAATGGCCAGAGGTCATTAAAATGTCCTCCACCACCACGGAGGAAACTATTGCAGTCCTAAGGACCATCTTCACCAGGAATGGGTTGCCAGAACAGATCTGTTCCGACAATGGCCCACAGTTTGTGTCTGAGGATTTCCGGAGGTTCCTGAAGAATAATGGGGTGAAACATTACACATCTGCCCCATATCATCCAGCCACAAATGGATTGGCTGAGAGGTTTGTTCAGACCTTTAAAAAGGCCATAAAGGCAATGTATAATGACGACATACCACTGCAACACAAGGTGGATAACTTCCTGTTTGCTTACCGGAATGCGACACATGCAGTAACCAACCAAACTCCAGCCGTACTGTTTTTCAACCGGAGACTAAGGTGTCGCTTGGATTTGCTCAAACCAAACATAAGACGAGATGTTGAGGATAAGCAGTTCCAGCACATAAATGAGAAGCCAACCAGGAGCTTCAAGATAGGGCAACCAGTCTTGGCCCGCGACTACCGAACAGAAAAATGGTAGCCAGGCACGATATGCACACAGCAGGGACCACTAATGTACACAGAATGTACACAGTGGACGTTGGAGAGAGCATCGTGAGACGCCATGCTGACCAGATTCTAGAGTCACAGGAACAAGCCAAACCTGTACCACAAGCATGTGCACCTGGTAATGAGCCCGAAGTACAGATTGCGTCTCTCTCAGAAGCAGGGGTATTGGAAGCTGACGAACAAACCAATGACAATGAGCCAGAATTGACTACACCGCCAGAACAGGATACTCGAGAAAGGCGCTATCCAGTCCGGATCAGGAAGCCTCCTCAAAGACTGAACTTATAAATGACTATTTCAGTTGATGTATATATTACTGAGAAAATTGTAATTGTAATTAGTTATTATTTAGTTGTTTAATGAATGTTATGTACTGTTTATCTAAAAGGGGAGGAATTGTTGTGTATGTACCTTTAAGGGAATAACTGGTCTTAGGCTGCAGTACCAGCAGTGACCACCCCTGTATAAAAGGCCCTAGCAGGCTCCTGTAGTTTCAGTTTCAAGCTGCCTCTTGTTCAGTAAAGTACCTGTTAAACTGTTCTCCCGAAGTCCGTGTATTATTGAGGCGCGGACTTTACAAATCACATGTCCACAGTATGAGATTTCCTTTTTGAAAAACTCACACTTGTCTCGGTTCGCTCGGAGCCCATACTCCCGTAACCTGATGAGCACCTGTTCAAGGTTGGAAAGGTGGTCGTTGTCATTCTTGCCAGTAATGATGATGTCATCAAGATAACACTGAGTACCTGGGATCCCCTGCAGGACTTGGTCCATTGCCCTTTGCCAGATTGCAGGAGCTGATGCTATTCCGAATACCAGCCGATTGTACTGGTAAAGGCCTTTGTGCATATTTATTGTCAGGTACTTCTTTGATGCATCATCAATTTCCATTTGGAGATAGGCCTGGGCCAAGTCAATCTTTGTGAAGCATTCCCCTCTTGACAGGGAAGCAAAGATGTCCTCAATGCGAGGCAATGGGTACTGTACTGTGTGGAGGACTGGGTTAACAGTCACTTTAAAGTCTCCACAGATGCGCACTTTTCTTGGCTTTCCTGGTTTTGTGCTGGAGGTTTTCTTCATCACTGGAACTATAGGTGTGGCCCATTCACTCCAATCCACCTTGGACAGGACCCCGAATTGTTCCAAATTCTCCAGCTCTGCTTCTACTGAAGGGCGAATTGCATAAGGCACTGGTCTGGCCTTGTGGAACTTTGGATTTGCGTTCTCCTCAAGCTTAATTTTTGCTTTCATGCCCTTAAGTGTTCCTATTCCCTTCTTGAACACTTCCTGAGAGTCAGAGAGTATTTGTGACAGTCTCTCAGGAGTGGCGTTGCTGTCCTCCTTTGCTGACACAAACAGTGCTTGGATGGTGTGCCAATCCAACTGTATTTTCCTGAGCCATTCGCATCCCAGTAATGGTGGTCCTCCATTTTCCACTACATAGAGGTTCAATTGCGGTATTTTTTTTTCTTTGTATGTCACTGTCACTTTTATTTTACCTTTGGGGCACACTCTTTGTCCTGTGTATGTCTTTAACAGTACTTTAGTTGGCTTTAGCGGTATGTGTGAAAACAGTCGTTTGTAGTCATGTACAGAGATCACTGTTAAAGCTGAGCCTGTGTCCAACTCCATTTTCAGCCTAACTCCTGCCACTTCTGGAGTAACCCATATTATTCTGTGATCCTCTGTTTCTTTCACACTGTGTAGTTTTAGACAAGCCAGATCCTCTTCCTCTGAGTCTGTGTCACTTTTTTCTTTATCTGAACTGTCTCCAGTCACGTAGTGTACCTTGTATCTATCTTTGAAAGGTTTCTTGTTTTCAGTCACTTGGTGTACCTTTTTGTTACTCTGTATTGTATCAGTTTTCGGCTTCTTATTTGCTTTGCAGACTCTTTCAATGTGCCCTTGTCTGCCACATTGTCTGCAGTCTTTGGCCTAGAAATTCAGTTGGGCGCGCCAGCCGTTAGCGCCTTAGGAGGAGTAGATCTCGAGCGCTAGGCGCTTAGCGCCCGGGCGCAGCGCGATCTGCGCCTCGCCCCAACTTCAGTACACATTTAGCGCCGGCGCAAAGTCTTAGCGCGCGCCCTGCTGCGCGCGCAGATCATGACGTCATTTAGTCGTGCAACGCCCTTTGTGCGCCCCGAACCGGAACTTCACTCGCGCCGGCCCATTGTGCGCCGGGCGGCCCTAACGACTGTGAAGTGGAACGGTACACAGCCGATGCGGGCCATGGGGAGCGCAAATTAAAGGGCCCTCCTGTACTAGAAATGGTACGGCTGGGAGGAGGAGGAGGAGGAGGAGGTGGTGGTGGTGGTGCCGGGAACACATAACAAACTGATGGAGAGAAACCCTCCCCAAAACCACAAATACACCAGTGTCGGCCTTTCAAAAAAAAAAATCCACCCTCCCCCTTTAAGAGCTCACCGGAGCCAGAGTGTCTGCTGTCAATCAGCAGCTCGCCGCACCTGCCCTGCGCCCAACTTCCGGTTTAGTGCCCCGGCCCGCCGGCTTAGCACCTAAAGAGAGGCGTGCAGCGCCAGTTTTAGCGCTCGAGCAAACTCTTAGGGCGAAGCTAATGAATATCGGAGAAGTGGCCTCGATTTGGCGGCGGGCGCAAACTTTAGCGGCCGCCCGACTTTACCGCCCCAAAAGTGGCTACAATGAATTTCTAGGCCTTTGTCTTTAAACCAACAGTCATTGTGGTCATGTGACATTTTGCCACAGCGATAACACTTCTTTTCTTGTTTCAGTGACATTTTATTAGTTGAATATTCCAGGGATTTTTGTTGAATTTCTAAAGCGCCACGTGCTGCTGCTTCCATTGATATTGCAATACTCAGAGCCTTCTCCAATGTGAGGTCTTTTTCAGACAGGAGCTTCTTTTGTGTGCTTTCACTTTGCATGCCACACACAAATCTGTCCCTCAATGCGTCTGATAAGTCCACTCCAAATTGGCAATGTTCTGGTAATTTGCGCAACTTTGCCAAATATTCAGAAATGCTTTCATTTTTGCTCTGGTTCCGTTTATGGAATTTAAATCTTTCGGCTATGAGCAGTGGTTTGGGGCTTAAATGGTCTTGGAGTGTGTCCACTATTTGTTTGAATGTTTTGTTTGCTGGCTTTTCAGGGGTTAATAAACTACATAGCAGCCCGTATGTCTTTGCACCCATAACACTCAGCAAAACAGTGGCTTTCTTTTCTACCTCCACTCCGTTAGCCTCACAGTACAACTCCACTCTTTCAATGTAAGTTGCCCAGTCTTCAATGCTGCTATCAAATGCTGCAATCGTGCCAATCATCGCCATTTTTTTTCCCAAACCCATTTTTCTTTCTTTACTAGTTAGCTAGCGTCATGCAAGTCCTGTGCACTTTTCACTTGACTTACGTATCCCCTGCCTAGCTTAGCAAGCGTGCTCCGTTTTCTCTACCTACTCGCTCCTTTCTTCCAAATTTCGGTGTCCTCTGGATGCGATGCCAGAATAGGAAGACGTAGCGGAACGCCTCACTGATGGGGCATTGGATGCTTTGGTTGGCGTAGTGGAATCAAGGCCAAGGAAGATGGTCAGAATGTGATTTATGTTTTGGACAGTCTCCCGGGTGTGAGAGGCAGTTATGTGTCAGTGTATTAGTTTTGCTTTCTGTTGCCATAGCTTTCTCATGTTTGAAGGAACCACATTTTGTGTAATGAAACACTTTCTTCATTTACAATGGCCATGCCTGCTATTTACATGCATCTTGCCCTTCACAGGCTTGGGGGTATCAGACCGGTTGCATTCCTGTTCTTGGAATGGCAGCAAGAATTCCATGAGAGGGGCCTAGAAGCTACTTCTGCTCAGCCTCTGACGCGCAGCCTGAGAAGAGCCGCTCGCGTAGAAGTTCAGGCCAGCAGGCATCTTCTCAGCCACGGACAGAGATGTCCTGCACCTTATCTGAGGCTGCAGATCTGGCTGAAGCAGCTGGCACAGCTCAGTCACCACCTCCTTTCTAAATCGCAGCCTTCTGACACACTGCTCCTCCGGCATGTTCATGTAGGAAAACTGCTGTCGGAAAACCCTGCCAGCGTAAGGTCTGCTGTGGCGACATCTGTTGGCCCTCCTCCGTCTGGCCATGCCTGCCCCTCTCTCCCAGCGTCTCAGTGCCCTTTCCAGATGATTCAGCAGCAGGACGTTCCCCTCCAATGCAGCCCCCATAATAAGTGCCCACAGGAAGGTTCCCCATTGTCAAGGCTCACCAACAGCAAGGTGATGGTCAGAAGGCTGAAGATCATCTGCCTGCGCTGGCTCAGTGGTCAAATGGCTTTCAGTGTGCAGCTCAGCAACTCTTTGTAGCTCTCGAGGAAGTTGTGCTCCAAAAATGGCTGCCGCTTTTAAACCACACCAGTCCCCTTTAAATAACGCTCCTCCAGCCCGAGAGCAACTTGGTAAGGTTCCAGGTAAGCTGTCACTATTAGCGCCAGGCGCTACGGAGGGGGGCGCCACTGAATTTCCGGTCCAGGGTGCCCAAAAGGCGCTGCACACTCAAATGATGTCATAATCAGCCTGCGACCATGAGCGGGTTAGCGCCGGCGCTACATGCATGCTCAATATGGGGCGAGGCGCTAGGCGCCCTGTGCCCGCCCGGAAATTGGCTAGCGCCCCACTTCTCGGCCTCTTTAGGCGTTAATCGGTGGCGCTAACAACCGAATTTCTCCCCCCAGGTGTGGTATCACCAGGGCCCTATATAATTGCAGTAAGACGTCTTTACTCTTATACTCAAATCCTCTTGTAATAAAGACCAACATACCATTTGCTTTCCTAATTGCTTGCTGTACCTGCATATTAACTTTCAGTAATTTGTGTACAAGGACACCCAGGTCCCTCTGAACACCAACATTTCCCAATCTCTCACCATTTAAAAAATACAGGAAACTTTGTGCTATCCGGCACCCACGGGACCGAGATGCTGCTGTTGCCTCAAAACTGCCGTACTCTCCAGAGTTAATGTTGAGAGGTATGGAGATTCTTATCTCCGTATTTGACAACAAACACTGTTGCTTAGCAACAGCTTCTAAACACTCGGGTGTGGCCCTAAAGCTCTGTAGCTGAAGCTGTTGCTATAGCTACAGACCTTGCACAGCTTGACTGTTCAAACAAAGCAAAAAAAAAAAACAAAAAGAATAAAAAACAGCTGCTGATTTTTGCCGCTGGCTCCAGATTGCCAGATAGCTCACCTCCGGATAGCACAAAGTTTCCTGTGCTCTGCTTTTCTGTGGATAACTTCACATTTCTCCACATTATATTCCATTTGCCATGTTCTTGCACACTCACTTAGCCTGTCTATATCCCCTTGAAGCCTCCTTGCATCCTCCTCACAACTTACATTCCCACCCAGCTTTGTATCATCAGCAAACTTGGATATATTACATTTGGTCCCTTCATCCAAATCATCGGTGTCGATTGTGAATAGCTGAGGCCCAAGCACTGAACTTTGCCGTACCCCACCAGTTACAGCCTGCCAACCTGAAAATGACCCGTTTATTCCTCCTCTGTTTTCTGTCCATTAACCAATCCTCAATCCATGCTAGTATATTACCCTCAATCCCATGAGCCCTAATTTTGTTTAATAACCTTTTGTGTGGCACCTTATCGAATGTCTTCTGAAAATCCAAATACACATCGATTGGTTCCCCCTTATCTATTCTGCTAGTTACAACCTCAAAAAATTCTAACAGATTTGTGAAACATGATTTCGTCAAACATGATTTCTCTTTCATAAATCCATGTTGACTCTGCCCAAATCTATTATTATTTTCTAAGTGCCCTGTTACCACGTCCTTAATAATACATTCTAACTGATGTCAGGCTAACTGGTCTGTAGTTCCCCTTTTTCTCTCTGCCTCCTTTCTTAAATAGTGGGGTTATATTTGCTATCCGCCAATCCGCAGGAACTGTTCCAGAATCTATGGAATTTTGGAAGAAGACAACCAATGCATCCACTATCTCTATAGCCATCTCTTTCAAAACCCAAGGATGCATGCCATCAGGTCCAGGGGATTTATCGGCTTTCAGTCTCATCAATTTCTCCAGGACTATTTTTTTTACTAATACTAATTTCTTTCAGTTCTTCATTCTTGCTAGACCTTTGGTTCTTCACTATTTCCGGGAGGTTGTTTGCTTCTTCTT